>NW_027496857.1:0-153690 GCF_021521415.1 Bidens hawaiensis | reverse complement strand
GATGTCCTTTACGTCTGTGCATTCTTCAGTGTTGTGGCCTTTTGTCCTGTGAAAGTCACAGTATTTGCTCCGATAGCATTGTGACGATGTCGGATTATTGGAGCATTTGGCCATGGGAGCTCCTCAGTGGCGAATATCTCGGTGACGCTTTTGGTGAGTGGCGTCCATCTGGAGTTCTGGTTCGACTGTACGTTATCCCTTCCGCCTAACCGATGTTGCAAGCCGGATGAGGTGTCAAAGTCTACCCTTGACTGCCAAATGCCTATCTTCCGCTTTTTGTTTAGTCGGGCGGTAAGGACGTTGTCTTCTCTTGTTTTCTGGGTGTAGAGGTTTGTGCTCTGGGGGAGGTCTCTACCCAGTTGCTTCTCCGTTTCCGCAAAGCGTTTAGCTGCTGTCATGATGGCATCCCATGTGGATGGCATGCCATCTTTACCCGTTAAGGTGCGGATGAGCTCTGGGTCGTTCGCAGCCCTGGATGAAAGCAGCGCGAACAAGATCTTCGCTAATATTACCCAGACTTAGCTTCTTTGAGTTGAAGCGAGTGATGAAGTCTGGCAAAGATTCGTCTTCCTCTCGAATGCATTTGAGGATTGTCCATTGCTCTTCGGTATACTTTCTTTGTTGGCTGAAGTGTTGGCTAAATTTCTGCTGGAAGTCTTCCCAATCGTAGATGTGGTGGACCGGTAGACGATCGAACCACGCTCTAGCTGCCCCAACAAGCGTCATTTGGAACATGTAACACCACGTAGGTTCCGTCCAACTACTGACGGTTGCCCCCGCTATGAACCTGTTCAAATGATCGTCTGGATCAGATATACCATCGTAAGTGCCGATGTTGGACATCTGTTTGGCACTTTTCGGGACGATTGCTTCCGCAATGTCCCTTGCAAATTTGGACGTTCCCCGCTTTTGCAGCAGTTGGTGTAAATGTTTTGGAGAAGTCACGTGGGTTTCCACCTGCGTTTTTTGGTTTGAAGGCTTCTCCAAAACGCCTTCTCGGTTGGGAGTCCGTTTCCTTACGCTTCCCTTTCGCCCTATGACGAGGGTTTGCGTCACTATCGGATTCCTCCGAATCATTGTCCCGGTACTCTCCGAATTCCTCAGGCTGTTGGAGTGAACGCAACTCGGCTTGGAATTCTTTTTGACGTGCTTCCGCCCACCGCTTTAACTTCATCGAGTGTTTGGTGGGGGAGCCTCGTTCGTTGTCTCTCTAACTGGGTATCGGTGAATCCCAGTGAGCGATTATTTACTGCACTTGCCCCAGCTTGGGTAACTGGGGTAGTGTTCGTAAAATTTACTGCACTTGCCCCCAGCTTGGTAACCGGGGTAGTGTTCGTAAAAAACTGTGTAGTCGCCGGTATTCCCCTCAGTAGCTGGGGTTGTGGTTACCGGAGTTTCTTTAACCATCTTTCCAGAAGTTTGGAAAAACTGAAAAGAAATGAAGTTCTAGCTTTTATGCACGGATGGCGCCAATGAAGAAACACTAAGTTACCACGGGCAGATTACGGATAATCTGGGGGTTAAATAGATGTTTCCCACAAGGGGTTAGACCCGGCAAAGATGGTTCTTCTGATAACCTGCAAAACAGACACCGTGAGCTCGTCACTGAGAAGGGGGGGGGGTACCTCCTTGTGACCACCCTCCGGCGTGAGAATCAGACTAGATTGCTCTTGAATATAAGTGTATATTAAGAGATTGCTAGAGCAGATATCAGGTATAAGATGTAAGATACAAGATAAGATGAGATGATCATACCATTTGGGGGTATTTATAGCCGAAGGTAGGTTTCCAAGAGGGTATAGCCGGCTGAATAGTATTCCTGTTCTACCAACTGTGGCCTACGCACGTGCCATGCTGGCAGTTGGTGGGTAGGCAGCGGCTGACAGTGACCAGGCCTGCTGTGTACTATTCCTTTTCACCAACTGCAGGCTATGCACGTGGTATGACAGGAGTTGGTGAGTTGGTAGCGGCTAATAGTGACATACAGTACAAGAGCATGCTGCTCGCCATACTGTTGTCAATGGGCTGTCGTATCTCTGGTCAGATCTTTTGCCCATACCTCGTCAGGTATAGTACAAAAGATCTTCCAGTATCGTACGACTGGCTCATTTGGGCGGGAGTATTCCCCCTCCCGCCTTTGTGCGGGATTGTTCCCGGCTTTGCTCATTCCTTCAGGTGACTACTGAATTATTGAGAGCTAAGTGCCTTGTGCGTGTAGCCTTGCTGCGCGGGTGGCCTTCCCTGATGGCTTGTATCCGCAGCTGCGGGAACAGGCGGAGTACTTCACCATTGGGAGGCATTTCCTGCGGGAACAGCTTGCGTACTGCGCGTAAGGACGTCACGTCTCTGAGCATGGTGGGTCCTGCGGATCCAGTTGGTTTCTGCGCAGACGTCTCTCTTCAAGGTGAGTCATGTGGGTCCAACTGGGCTCTGCTAGGACCTACCTCTTCACTCTCCTCATATTAAGAACACATTCCCTATCCATCACACATCAACTAAGTTTTTCAAAAATACCGCATTAGCTTCTTTCTCCTCATCACATCTCAACAAACATTTACGATATATGATTTAAGAAACAAATATATGTTGTTTGTAATAAAAATTGATATCAAAAGCGCTTGTTGAATCTCACTGGTCAAAAAATATATACTAATTTATTATCCTTATCAATTAAACAATAAACTAGAGATAAAATACAAGTTTTTCCATAGCAAGTTGGTACATAGCAAAGCGAGATGAAATTCACATTGCTTGAGAATATGGATGGGGGGATGCTCGGAGATCCCAAACCAGATGCTTTGAATAACAAACTTTCGTACCATATTCAATAATGTCCAACGGGTTAAACCTAATCCATGTGTTTTTTTATTTTGATAAAAAGCCCAAGTTGAAAGTGGCCCATTAGGGTTAAGCTCACCATAGTTCTATAAATACATGAGTATTCTTTAACATTCATAGACGTTGTTCTTCTTCCCAACCTCTCTCTACACTTCCATTCTTATAGGAAAAATTCCCAAAATAATCCATTAAAAGAGAGAGAAGCCTTATTTGACCCAAAATTACGTAACCTTCCAAAAATGTCTCTCCTAAATAGGGTGCAAACGAGTCGAGCTGCTCGCAAGCTACTCGAAATCAGCTCGATAA
Organism: Bidens hawaiensis; assembly: GCF_021521415.1. Lineage (NCBI taxonomy): Eukaryota > Viridiplantae > Streptophyta > Magnoliopsida > Asterales > Asteraceae > Bidens > Bidens hawaiensis. Next base: position 150,546 of record NW_027496857.1, on the reverse strand, counting down.
AAAGCTTGATCGAGCCAGAGCCCATGCTCGAGCCTAAAGGTAAGCTCATTTAATAAACGAGCATGAGCTTCATTATCGAACTTGAGCCGGATCGCGGGCCTAAACGAGCATGTCCTTTATATAATTTTTTAAAATATATATTTAATAAATATATATATATATATAATGTTATGTAAAAATAAATAAAAATAACTAAATAATATATATTATTTTATACATCAAACTGTAATAGAAATACATATAAAAATAATTATAATTATATAAAAAATAATTGATAAATTGTAAACGAGCTGAGCTCGGCTTGGCTCGTTTGCACACAACTCCTAAAACTCACGGAGGCGACACATAAGGCTTTGTGCATATGGTTTTCCTTAGCCATTATATTATGCCACATGTATCTTGTCTGACCCACTGTGACATTTCAAAGGAAATCCGTCTGACCGTGAGTTTTGATACCAAAATCGTCTACTTGCATACCATCTCCTTCGTGATGTTTCATCTTGTTTCATGTCCTCCGTGAGTTTTGAAAAAGTTTGAATATCCAAATACACTTAATTGTTATGGGATACCATGCAGTTATCTAGGACTGCGCTTTACTTTTTTATCATCAACGACATACAAAAGGAGATTAGCGGCATGCAGTTCTCGCGTATCTTGTGAGTCTCAACTCAAGGAAGTAGGATATGTTTAGTTTATGTACATTATAGCTTACAAAATGTTTTGTAGATGGTTTAGATTAGAAAGAAAGATAACATTGAAAGACTAAAAGGGGAGGAGGCTAAAGAGGGGAGGTGGCTGGAAGGATTGGGGCAGAATTCGGGGAGGAGGCCGAAGAGGGGGGGGGGGAGGCGGCTGGGGGTAGGGGGGACAAGGCAGAAAAAGGATGACCGATGCCAGTGACGGCTCCAGCCTGACCAAATTCCGACGGTATTTCTAGTTACTTTACAAACATTTGTTTTTAATACTCTGTTCATCTGAAACCATGGCTTCTATTATAAAAGTAGAGAGAAATAAAGGATAAATCATAAATTTTCCGGTGGATATGTGAGGGTCTAGAGAAGCTTATTATGATGAAACTTATTTAATGAGGACTACTTATGTTCATTTTATTTCATGTCAAAAAGAGCGGGAAAACTTTCGTCTTCACAGTGTTAACTGTTCCTAACGTCCCTATGTACGAACAAGGGCGGATGTAAGGCTTGGAGAGGGTGGGCTGATGCCCACCGTCCGCCGGTTGGAATGTCATGTTTGTGTAGATACCTACAATTTATGATAGAAGATGAAGAAGAAGAAGACTAAAAGGGGAGGAGGCCAAAAAGGGGAGGTGGCTGGAAGGGTTGGGGGCAGGGTTCGGGGAGGAGGCCGAAGAGGGGGGGAGGCGGCTGGGGGTAGGGGTAGGGGACAAGGCAGAAAAAGGATGACCGATGCCAGTGACGGCTCCAGCCTGACCAAATTCCGACGATATTTTTAGTTACCGTACAAACATTTGTTTTTAATACTCTGTTCATCTGAAACCATGGCTTCTATTATAAAAGTAGATAGAAATAAAGGATAATCATAAATTTTCCGGTGGATATGTGAGGGTCTAGAGAAGCTTATTATGATGAAACTTATTTAATGAGGACTATAATTATGTTCATTTTATTTCATGTCAAAAAGAGCGGGAAAACTTCCGTCTTCACAGTGTTAACTGTTCCTAACGTCCCTATGTACGAACAAGGGCGGATGTAAGGCTTGGAGAGGGTGGGATGATGCCCACCGTCCGCCGGTTGAAATGCCATGTTTGTGTAGATACCTGCAATTTATGATAGAAGATGAAGAAGAAGAAGAAGGTTTCGATGGAGATACCTGCAAATCGGGGCGGGAAAAGCAAGGGAAGGTGAGGCTGTTTGGTTTAAAGTTTGCTCAGCCTAAGAAAATTTCTGATATTTGTGGAATCGTCTTCCTGTGTTTGCTATCGCTTCCCATAATGGATGCCATAAATTACGAAGAAGGAATAACACAACCGTCGACATGGGAATAAACTGGCGCCTTATTGATAGGAAGAAAACAAAAACCGTAGGAGAGTATGGAACCGCCTAAACCTCCATTAACTGTTGTTCAAGTGATTTTTGAGGGTCGAGATTTAATTTTAGAGGCAATCTATGGCTGATAATCGAGGAAAAAACAGTTGTAACTGCCTTCACTTTTCTCTGACCATATAATATATAATAATAATAAAAATAATCATCTTCATAATAATAATAATAATAATAATCTTCATAATAATAATAATCATTTCACCTGTAAACTTCTAGTGGAGGTAGTTTACCGGTTGAATTTGTGAAACTAGTTTTTTCATCGGAGAGATACTGGTAAGCTTACATGCAAACTCGCATTCCGGTGACGAAATTTCGCCGAAACTCACTGAATTACCAGATCTAACTACAACTTCGGCGATTCAAGATCTAATAATTAGATTAATGATCTAACTTACAGTGAGGAATGAGATGAGAGAGAGAGAGAGAGAGAGAGAGAGAGAGAGAATGTGTACAGTGTGACATGAGTAACGATTAACGAACTCTTTAACAAAAAAGGAATTTCCAGATTATTTTAAGAGAGAAGTTAGATTTTGGTCAATGTAGTTTCTTTAAATTATTAATTTTGGTTCAATAGTTTGTTTTAAGTTTGTATGATACAATAGTTTTAATTAACTATCAGTTTTAGGTCAACCCACCAACGTCATTCACCAACCGTTAATAAATACAATTTTGAAAAGCTTTTTTCTATTTTTCACCAACTTTTAATCATAAGAATTTTTGGGTTTTCTACTAAATATATGTTTTAAACATTTTATTATTTTTTAGTATTATGGTTTCTTATATTTGTTATTTTTTCTATACATATTTTATTTCTAAAAAATATATTTTTTAGAAACCGACGCTTTTATGCAAGTGTATATTTATTTATAATTAAATACTTTTATTTATTTATTTATTTTTACTTTTATAAGTATGTCAATTTTAAAAACAATGTATTTAATTTTTATTTTGATGTACGATTTTAATTATAGACTTTTACTAACTAAAAGTTACTTAGAGAAATCAGCGTTCATTTTCTTATTTTTCGATGGTAAAAAGAGCATATAGCTATTTTATATTGTTTTTCTTACTTTTCAATTGACGAAGGGTTTTTGACAACCATTTTTTTTATTTTAGTTCTTGATTTGCATTTTAGTTCTTAAACGAATCAAGAACCTCTCATAACATTATTGGAAGCAAATGTCTCGCTCAACTTTTTGTAATCTATACTCTCTAATATATCCATTTCGATGCCAATAATGATATAAATGTGCTAATGGTAATGGTAAATATATGATCTAAATGGGATAAAGGGTTAGCGTGGTCACATAAGACAAATCACATATACTAAATAAGTAATCAACAATCATAAAACGATTAGGATATGAACTTAATAATATTATTTGTGCGAATATAGGTTTTGTCAAAATAGTAGGAGAGCTAAATTCGTTATTTTGTGCCTGCTTTGCATTTCTTCCAACATAAAATTTGGATTTTTATTAACTTTATTCGGCAGATATATAGCTGGAGGGTTTTAAATTTCACCTTATATGATTCTATTTGTGTTTATAGTCACCCGTTGGACTATTTAATAAGTGTGTGTTTTGGGCTAAATATGAGGATCAGAATTTTGGGATTCAAAAATCTAACAAATAATATATTTTTATAAGCTATCCTAAATTATTATCAGGAGTGCATTAGTAAAAAAAAAAATCTACAAGTTATTATCTTAATCTTGTGTTTGTGTATTTGAAAGTTTAGGAATGGAACACACTTCTGAAGTATAGAAGCGGATACACTGAATATTTGAGTGACATAAAGACTTTCGGTTTCTTTTGGCTAAACAATAGATCGTCTCACAACTCTATTACTTGAAAAGTTTTGTGTGATTTCTCATTTTTGTAATTATGTAGTCGTTTCTTTGTTGTGTTGTTTGCCTTTGCGTACGCTCCAGGTTTTTTTAATAAAATTCGTCATTCATAAAAAAAAGTAGAAGTAGCGGCTATATAAGTGTATAACTGTATAAGTTAGCCTCTTAACTAAACTAGACCATAAGCACATCTATGGTCAATTGATTACTTTGTACAAGGAACATGTGTAAAGCAACACTCCAAATTCCACTCTATATCATTTGTGCACTTAGAAAACATAAGCGGGAGTATATTACACCACATAGTATATTACACCACATGCTAATGTTATGCCACCACACTGTCGCAACATATCAATGGATTCCCTTAAAGACATACAGCCGCTACAAACCGACGGTCCTACAAGAAGATTTCTCTTTAACAAGTTGTCAGTTGTGAGGAGACATTTAAGTAAAGTCCTCTAAGCTATAACATCCACAGTGTTGTTACCGTAAAAGAACCCGACTCATCTCCTCCCCCAACTCATTTGTCTGAACCACCATTAAATCTGAAGTAATACGGGTTTCGTATTTAACAAGCTAAAAAATCACCTTTAACAAGATCATAAATAAAACCATAATTTGAACGTTCATAAAACCATAATCAAGTCAATTTCAATATATAGCTATATTCATCTATAACAAAATCCAAAACCTTCATAATTCCAAAAACCTAGTTAAAATAAAATGTTTAAAACGTAAAACTAACAATAAAAAAATGATAAAAAAATAAACTTCTAAACGGTCTTCACTCTTCATTGTGACGGTTGTAAAAATACTTTCGAGTTTGCTCCTTCGTTTCTAATTCTATTGTAGAAATCACCAAATAAAAGATCAGGCTAGGTTAATCTATAATAAGACTTAAAGTGTTACCTTGAAATTGAGATATATTAATTTTTCTAGATATCAGTTAAAAAATATCATATCTTTTATTTAAATCATCTTGTCAAACACAATGTGTTTAAAAACCTGTATTTTACCCGTACATGGTTTGGTTAAAAAATGGTACAACCGGTTGAATAGTTTACCATGTAATTCCATATAAATACAACTTCAACTTAAAAAACAACTCAAAATTACATTAATAAACATCACACATAAACAATCGAGCTAAATAGAAAGTTTGTACTTTGTATACGAACTTAATCAATTACAGAAGATGTAACGACACCAACCTTGGATTTGCAGGTTACATAACTAGTTAATTAGCAGATCGTCGTTTACTATGTTACTAATTTCAATTTTATCCTCTAGGTTAAAAGTCAGTTTTAAAAAATATGGACCGCAAAATATATCAAAAAATTTGTGGGTTTAAAACCAATTTGCCTTTTTAAACCGTTATTTTTTAAACACTTGCGGTATGATATTCTAGCAAACCGTCCAGATATACCAGGCTCTAAATACCGGATTCCTTACCAAAATCAGATATAAGCGGTATAATCGATTGATATGTACCGGCTTTTAAAACATTGGTCAAACATATCAGTTATTTAAATTCAAATTTGATGAATGACTTTTCAAAACAATGGAGACCAAGTGATGAACCAATTAAGTTTTGAGTTAGCAACAAAGCTGAACGATATTTTAAGAAACTTATCAAAATGTGTAAAACATACTTATAAAAAATTCAAGAGAACATGAAATAACTAATGTAAGAAAACAAAATAAGAGTGAACTACTAAATTCAAAGGGATATTTAGATGATATAATGGTGCGCCTTCTCTTTCTTTTCTACCACGAACAAATATATATCGTTTTTGCGTTTTTTTTATGATACTTGCTCCAATCTTGAGGGGCACATATCTGAAGGTGAAACCAGACTCTCCACGTACTCCAAGGCATACACTCCGTATAAAGGCACATCTTCAACTGAAATGTTGAACATTTTATACGATTTTTTCAACGGGTCAAAGGTTATGATATTGTCCAAAGGGCCCACCATAAGAATTCTTCTACTATCTAAAATACTAAGAGGGAAGTAGGATATCAGCCATGCCTACAAACGAAACGTACACCTTTCAATGAAATATCTATTAAAAAAAGGACATCAGCTAGTAATAATGTTTTTTTTTTGTTTTATTATCTAATTATTCTAGGGTCAGGCTAAACGTACCCCATGGTTGCTTGTCATACCCCCCCCCTTTTCTGTAAAAACCAACTTTCATATTACTCCTTCAAATCATATAATTAACAAATTAGCATAAAATTAAGGATTTCAGATTATTTTTTTACAAGTTGCATTTTCTTTTTATGATATTGGGTTTAGGTTATATATGTATGTGTGTGTATATATATATACTATTAAAATTCAAAAAATATATATAAATATTTATAATATTAATACTAAAAAAAATTAATATTAATACTTGATAGTTTTTAATTTGATATATGTAGTGGAGACTATTAATTTTATAATGTTAAGAGCTAATAGTAATTAATCTAATAAGTTCAGGAGGGGTATATATTTAGTAAAAATGAAATAAGGTGATGTACGTTTAGCCGCACCCTTAGTCTATTATGTTAAGTTATACATTTTAACTAGCATTTAACTTTTCAATATAACTTGTAGCACAAAACTAGTTACTGATTCATTGAAAATATAAAACTATCGATACGGGACTGTGTCATGTAATGATGTGCAATTGTTAGCGTGCTGATTCTATAAACTATATATCGATACGGGACTGTATACGATGTTCATTGATCCCTAGCTAATACATAAAGAATGGAATCGATACCTTGTTCCGACCGAGATTAAAATCAGGCAAAGTCTCGAGGTTGTTTTCTCTTCGTGTGGGCTTTTAGGGTTTATATTGACAACCTTTCTTAAGGATCTATTTATTTATAGGCACCATCGTTTCATACAACTGCTAGAATTTGAATACCATAATAATTTAGGATAACTTATAAAAGTATATTATTTGATGATACACCATATTCAAGCATTTAATAAAAATTGATTTTATAATGAATACATATTAAAAACCTACGATAAAACGATGTATATATTTTCTTAAAACTTAACTTGTTAATATACAATAATTTATTTAGTTGCTATAAATCTTCTATTTTATTTTGTATTTATCTTGTTTCTGAGTTTAGTTCTTTTCGTTATTTAATATAAGCACTTAAGTTCAATTACGGTATGGTTTTGGTTGTTCAGTTTTATAGTTTTTCAGTTTTATTATTATTATTATTATTATTATTATTATTATTATTATTATTATTTCGAGTCCTGATCTCACCCGGTTTTACCGGCTCCTCGCTGTCGTGTCATATGGCGGGCATGTGGTCGGGTTTTATCCGGTGAATCCCTCAATAGGTGGATCGCTAGGGGCTCCGTCCGTCCGGACTAGTGGCCGGTTCGGGCTACCTTTAGCCAATGGGGGCCGCGCGTTACTTAGTTGGTTGTTCAAAATTTTTTTTTTATAAACAACCTTTAAGGTTTCTTGAACCTTTTGGTTAACCAATCGAGTTTGAGGCTTTTATAATTAAACATTCGTTTTCCTCATAAATCTATCTCGTGCTCATCAAAGCTCGGTTCATATTCCGTTAAACACTCCGAGGGCAGCAGGGCCATTACAAGAATCGTTAAATTTTTTAGGTTGCAAACAGAAATTTTTCGGTCTCAATCAAAAAGGTTTTTTTATTGGGTTTAAACGATTAAAATTTTATATCGGCTTTTACTTGGTTATGATTTAGGTTCTAAAAAATGGGCTTAAACGAGCTGAGTAATTGCATTTAAACATTAACATTACATATATAATTATTTTAAAAAAATCGGGCCTACCGGAGTAATCAGGTAAGGGGCCATTGACCTTCCCGCCCCCCTTTGAACACTCGTCATATGTTGGTTCGAAGAACCGGAGTGGGCGACAACCAAACTGATGTTGCTCGACTCCGTCTCCGCCTAACACGTCTCCCTTTATAATTAAAGATCGTGGACTCGTTGCCGGAACCGTTTGATCTCTTGTTGTATTTTAAGATCTCGGACTCGTTGTTGGATCCGTTTGATCTTAAAATTTCATTGATCTGGATCGTTGCCTCAGTCGACGGTAACAATCGACGATGACAACATACTTCCCCACACCGGAGCGTTGCCCCAAATGACGATGACGGCACCAACCAATAGAAACGATGCGTAAGTATCGACATACGCATTTTACAATCGCAGTGCAATTATGTTATATAGAGAAAAGATCCAATACAATAATAACTTATCGTACAATAGGTACGCGAATCCCTTTTTTTCACGAAATCGATCCATGAAATCACATCCCAACATCTCGGAATCGTCAATACATATCCAACTAATCATTGGTTCACCGAAAAACAGTTCTGGATCGTTAATCGATCAAATTTTTAATTTTTTTTTCACGAAAACCGTTTTTGAGCGTTTTAGTTTTTGGCTGAGCGTTTTAAGTTTTTGTCTTTGAGCGTCTCGCGTACTTATCATGCGTTAAAACATTATTATACAGTATCTCAACCCATGTGAACTTCCATATAAAACAAGTTACGTTTGGGTTCACGTTTCTAATAGGATTTTCAAGTTCGAGTTATGTCAAAACTTTCACGTCCAGACCCGTCAACCCGCAAACACGACTCATTTAAACAATTGAATATTGACACAAATTACAAAAGCCTTAAAAAGGCACGAGACTCGGGTCTTAAAAACAGTTAAAACTCGTAGCAGTTACACTTTATACAAACCAAACAAATCTAGGGTTTCCTTTAACGGGCCAAATCCAACCCAATTTCAATCAAGGTCAACCAATTACCCCCAAATTCTTTCAATTTCTTTCAATTCCTTCATTAACCCTCTAAATTATTGCTTCAATTTGAATCCAGGAACTCGTTCCGTACAGTCAATTGACGGCAGATGGACGGAAGTCAACCGTACAACCCACGGACTGTTGAAGAGGTTTTCAGAGACTTCAAGAGCCGTAGAGCTGGCATAATTAAAGCTCTAACTACTGGTTAGTTAGTTAATTTAATTCTGTTTAATTATTCGTTATTTTATATCAAAGGGTTGACTTAATTTTGTATTGTTTTGACTTTTTTTGGAACAGATGTTGAAGAGTTTTATCAGCGGTGTGATCCTGGTTAGTTCAAGTTTATAACTTTTGAAGTTAATTCAGTTTAACTGGCCGATGGGTTATGTCGAAAACTACGGTTAACTTGAAAACTTGTGAAAACTAGGGGCGGTAACTGTTGACCCGACCCAACCCGGGAAAAAAAGTTTTGGGTGGAGTAACTTGCCCGGTTTAAAAAACGGGTTGGGTTCTTGTTGACTAACATGACCCATTTAAAAACAGGGTGGGTTCGGGTTGACCCGTTTAAGTAACTAAAGTAAACTTTATTAATTATATTTTTGTTTTTTTATTTTTCTGTTTTTCAAATATACTCTTGCAAGGTCCAATCAAATTTCATGATTTTAATTATTTTTAAAAATAAAAGAAATTCATATTTACTTATTTTGTCTAACAGCTGTAGTTTATATCCATTTTTTTTGGATAAATGGGTCAAACGGGTCGTTTTCGGGGTGACCCGAATTTGTGTGTGTGTGGGTTAGGGTTAAAATCTTTGACATGAATAATAATAATATGGGCCATGTTCAGGTTGCACATTTCAACCCTCCAACCCGACACAAACCACTTTTAACACTATTTGTAAAATTTTTGATATTTAGTTTTTGAAATTTTTTTATATGTTATTAATCTTTGCGAAAACCAAAAAGAAATAAAAAAAATATGTGTATCGCAGGAGTACTTATCTTTGTTTAACAATATATGTACTTTCACAAACTACAGTTGGTAAAGATTCAGAACATATAATAAGTATGAAAAAATAAAAAGGTATAAAAATTACTATTTAAAAGTGGGTTTCACGAGTTTTCACCCTATCTGTGCAGTTAAGGTTTAACAAAAGGAATAATGTAACGTTTTTCGAAAATTTGTATATTAGTTGTATCAGTTTCATTATAATTGCTATTTTGGGTTGTTTTGAATAAAGAGGAGACGAGTTTTGTATGGTCAAACCAGTTATATAATCTTATAGGGTGTGACTTGTGAGGTTAGATGTTGTTGCTATATTTCAACCAGGCATCCAAAAATGGGAATTTTTGCAAATTTGCTCTTTGTTTTGAAGTTCTTTTTTAATTTTTTTTTTGTATTTAGTAAACCGACAACATGGAGTCTGTGATTAATATAGATGTATGCTATGCTGTTCTTATTTTAGATGTGGTAGTTATAAACTTATAATGTGTATTTGAATTTCAAGTGCACTTTAAAATGTGGACCTTTGAAATTAAGTTTTTTTTAATGACATAAGTGTAAATTTAGTACAAGTTTTGCAATTTATAGCTGCAGATCGACAGATTTTACATTCTAGGTTAAAACTGCATAGTGCAGTGAGTGGGCTTATATTGTAAAACTGCATACTGATTATTTAACCAAGATATTCAGTTTGCGGTTTTATAGCAATACACTTGAACTAAAAATAAACAATAGAATACGAGGTCTTATTACATCATTTATTTTTGTTTGCATTTATGTTGTGTTTGTATTCCTATTCAGCTTTGCCATAAATCTTTATAATTGGCGTGTGTGTTCGTGCGTGTCTTTTGTTTCTATCTTTTATCATAAAGTTTTAAAGGGACTTTATTGTTATTATCAACTTATCTTGTATGGTGTCATTGATTGTATTCCTTTATTCTTCAACCATTCTAATGTTGTTCTTGTTTTAAAATAATAATGTTTCCTGCTATTAAATAATCTTTGTATGTAACATACTTAAATTTTCATGCAAATGTATGAAACATAATGAAATAAACACTTAAGTATTACACTTGAACGTTGGTAAATTGTTTTTGTTGGGTTACAGAGAAGGAAAACCTATGTCTGTATGGACTTCCTAACGAGCAGTGGGAAGTGAATTTGCCTGCTGAGGAAGTACCTCCAGAGCTTCCGGAACCCGCGCTGGGAATCAACTTTGCTAGAGATGGCATGCCCGAGAAGGATTGGTTGGCTTTAGTTGCTGTTCATGGCGATGCATGGCTTCTCGCCGTTGCCTTCTATTTCGGGGCTAGATTTGGTTTTGACAAAACTGATAGGTATTGTATTCTCTTCGGTTCATTTTGTTTTTCATAATATCGAAATTAATAAAACTTATACTCGAATGTAACCGTTTATATTTCGTGTTGACCAGGAAACGCCTATTTAACATGATAAACGATCTCCCAACAATTTTTGAAGTTGTGTCAGGGGCCGCTAAGAAGCAAGTGAAGGAGAAGTCAACTGTCTCGAACCACAGCAGCAGCAAGTCAAAGTCAAACTCTAAGGTAATTGTCTCTATTTCAATTTTTTTTAGAGTTTTTCTATAGTAACATCAGCTTCAAGTGACGCTACTGAAAATGAAAAAAAAGTGAACTTTGAAGTGACAATTTTCAACACGAAAATTCGTTTAGAAATTTGTTTGATTTCGGTTTTACCATGGCTTCTGTTCGGTCAATGGTTTTACTTTGGGCTTAAAATGTTTGGCCCAATTAATGAGTTTGGGCTTGAAACTTTTGGCCAAAAGTATTTGTTAACCACATATTAATGAATGTGGGCCTAAAACTTCGGTTTTGACAAACGTTAGAAATAAGTTCTGTTTTGACATAACTGAAACCAAACCTTAATTTTTGGTTTTTCGAAAATACCATAACCGAACCATCGGTTATCATTCTGGGTAGGTTATCTGGTTCGCTTTTGTCAGTTATTTCGTGACGTTCGGTATTGTTATAATTAGAGGTGGCAAATGGGTTTGGTTGGTCGAACGAGTCATGGGTCAAAACGAGTTTGGGTCAGAACGGGTCAATTAAAAAAAGGGTTGTTTTGGTTTGGGTCAGAATAAGTAAAGGTCGGACCGGGTTTTGAGTTTTGAGTTTTTTTTTTTGTGAACGAGAATAACGGCGGAAACATTTTAGTTTTTTTAGATTTTTTGTTTTCTATCTATATTTTAAGTTATGATTTTTTTATTATTTTTTTTGAATATTTTTTTGAGGGGTTTTCTATTAAGATCAAAAACCCTCAAATATATATTCAAAAATAATAATAAATATTTATAACTTAAAATATAAATCATAAACAAAAAAAGTAAAAACACTAAAATGTTTCCTACCTTGTCCTCGTTTCATAAAAAAAAAAAAACCCACCTAGAATCGAACCGAAACCAACAAAATCGACAAAAATGAAACAAAAAGCCAAAACGAACATCAATCGAAATCGAAATAACTTATAATATATCTCTGTGGTCATATTTACCCTGTAATTATAAAATGTTACAAAAAAGTGTTTCGGTTAGCCCAACCCAACCTGTTAAAAATAACCTGTTTTGAGCTGGTTCAGCCTGACCCGCTAGTTTTACGAAAGTTGCTGACTTTTTAAATATTTTGTTTTCTTGAAAGGCAAAAGAACCACAACCTAAATACCCAAAAGCTTCAACACAAGATGACGACGAAGAGGGTTTGGATGAAGAAGACGAGGAGGAACACGGAGACACATTATGTGGTTCATGTGGTGAGAATTATGCAGCTGATGAGTTCTGGATCTGCTGTGATATTTGTGAGAGATGGTTCCATGGTTTGTGTGTCAAGATAACACCAGCAAGAGCCGAACACATCAAGCAGTACAAATGCCCAGACTGTACCACCAATAAAAGGGCACGTCAATAAATGTATTGCATCGTCGGTAAGTTAAAGACGAAAGAATGGTTAAGTTGTTTTAATGTGGTTCAGTTTGATTTAACTAATCGGTAGTTGTTATGCAAAAAAAGTGGAACTTGAACCCGTCCTGGAGACGGGTTGTAGGGGTTAAATGTGTATTTCATTGAAATTAGTGTGACAGGTTCTTGATTTTAGTTTTTTAAGTAGAAACTTTTCTTTGTTATAATGGAAGATTGTATTTTAAGGGCTTGTAAGATTCAATGCACTTGTTTCGCTTAACAAATTGTATGCGTTGAGATCGTTTCATTAGTGACATTGTTGTGCTTATTAGGGGTGTTTAAAAACTGTTAAAACCGCCTGAACTGAGCTACATCGGTTGGGTTTGTAGTGAACCACTGGCTTGGTTTATGGTTTGGAACCAGCTGCCAAACTTGAACAGGATGAATTAATTTACTCATATAGCTTCTATTTTAGTCAAGTAGCCGAATCCAACAAATCTTTAGTTTTGCATATACAATGACTAAAACAAAACTATTACACCGTTTTAGCGGTGTCATTCTCATAGCTCCATTGACGAAGTCCTTGGCCTTCTTGTTCTTCATGTTACGAATTTGATCTGCAAGGGAAATTTCTTCTTTACTTCCATCACTTTTCAAAAAATAAGTCAAAAGTCTTTCCCAAGCTCTTTGATGTTGACCACTAAGTTGACTAGTTACAAATCTTTTGAGTATGACACCTACCAAATAAATCATGCTAAAAGAGTGTTCTGAAATGTTACCCTATTTTATAAAATTTACCTAATAATTCTTGGTTAAAGACAAAAAACTTTCTCCATTTAGATAATATTACAAGGCACTTTGAAAAGGGAGAAAAGGTAAGTGGGTAAAGTTTCCGTTACCGCCTTGAGTAACGTTAATCTACCCCCAACCGATACACGGAAGCCTTCCAAAAAGAGCTTTTTATCAAAGGCTTCTAAAACCGAATTCCAATTAGAAATGCGATTCATGTTTGCACCAGTAGGAAGACCCAAATACGAACATGGCAACACGTCTAGTTTACACCCTATCCTCCGGAGTAACTTTAACACCAATTAGTTTAGATTCGCAAATGTTTATGTGCGGCCAGGAAACTAAATGAAAACACCTCAATAAACGAGTAATGTTGCGAACGTTTTCTTTTGACCATTCGCCCACTAAAATGGCAACATCCGTGTATAAAAGATGCGAAATAGTAGGGTCATTATTAGGTAACGATATGCCACGAAAAATACCTTCTCGATTCTATAAATATTTAATTATAGTTCTCTAATGATTCAAACCACTTAAAACATCTTTTCCCTAATTTGTTTCTAAACGAAAGAGAGAAGGGAAGTTTAATTATTCCGCATTATGAGAGAGCTGGTGATGACACTGTTTGGAAGTGGCGTTGGAAGCAAGGCCGGCTCTGAGAAGTCGAAATTTTTTTTGGGCCGAAGGCGAAATTTTTTTGGGCCATAAGTAAAAAGAACATTTTGTTGTGTTTAAACAATTTAATTTTACGTGGGCTTACTTGGTTATGATTTGAGTTGTGTAAAAAACTTTTGTGTAAAAAAAAAACTAAAAAATCTATCTATTCAAATAAAAGCCTACTTAATTTTGACACTTGTCAATCTCATAGCCCCCCTCATCTTTTTATTTTTCAAACTATTTCAATATATGGTCCCTAATCTTTAAATTATTTCAATATATGAATTCAAGTTTGTCTTTATTAAAGGTAAATCCAAAACGATTCATTCATTAACATTAATTGTGAAATAAGAAAATAAGGAAATTTCAATATTGTAGTTGTAGACCTGTTAGAATAAAATTTTCAAGTGACATGTAATTGAATATTAAGGAAAATAAAGACACATCATTGTCTAAGAATTAGGATTTATATGGTAATAACCTACAAATTGATTTTAAATTAGGATTTAAACAATAATGCATAATATTTTATATAAGATTGGTTTCAGATTTTGATTTAAAATATTCTCATATGCATTTAAACTCAGGAAAATGTGTATTTTTTGAATTTTCTCTGAACATTTTATATAAATATTGCAAACATGGAGAATACCTAATCTTGGTGTTTAGTTTTAATTAATTCTTTAACTTTTTGTGTAATACAAAGAGTTTTAGCAATAAGAAAATAAATATTTAGTTTTCAATATTTTCTTCCATAACTCAGACCACAATGTTTCAAAACAGATATGTTATGACTTGATTTATATTTTTTTATATAAATATATTTAATTTAATATGACTTACAATACAAATTACTTGATTAAAAGCATTCAAATTCATATTTTTAAACCAAAAAATCTGTTTCAATCGCATCCATTATTTTCGATTTCCAAAAATCATTTATGATATTGAATCCTAGATTCGTAGAATATCGTTTTTGTTAGGTTTTTACATAATTTCAATATTATATTAACTTATTAATTTTATTTTTATACAAATACAAAGAATTGAGGTTATGTTAGTGTTTTTTGTTGGTAGGTAAATAATTAAAGTGTTTATTATGGTTTGTATTCAAAACAATAAAGTTATACATAAATTTTTTTTAAAAAAAAATACAGTCATAACATTTAATATTCATATTTGTTATAAAAACTCATTAAGATTCACACCTTAATTATAATGTAACTTGATAGAAATATTTATTATTTTTCTTAATATTTGTAACTTGATCATGCTCCTCATTATATTTCAAGTATATTTCATTTTCATATTAACTGTAAAAAAAAATAGTTAAAAGTCATTTACCATGCTTTCATATAATCGAAAATCCTTGCTTCTTCCTTTTTCCTTTTTTTTTCTCTCTCTATAAGTTGTTAATATATATATAGAGCAAGGTTTTGTTAATATATATATATATATCGATTAATTAAGTATTCCAACAACTTTTCATAATATCAACTAATGAGTAATAACACGTTATTAGTATTCACAATTTAAATATTCATTATCCAATACTTTGAATTATTTTAAATAATAATCACTATATTCACTTTATGCAACTTTAAATATTCTAATATTCTACTAACTCAGAATAATGACTGTTATTTGAACAATGGTTTTAAGGTTAGTATGTCTTTGTAATTTTCTTGTGAATTACATTCATATGAAATGAAACAAATCATTTTGTTATATTTTAACTTTCAGTTATGTATGTTGCTTGATTATACAACTTTTAATTGTAAAATATAAAAATCAATTAAAGTTTTGTCATGCACAAAATATTAATGGCGACGAATTTATCATGATCAATCAGTTTCAGAATCTAAAGATTGTAAGGATGATTATATCGTCAAAGTTCAAGGAATCTATTTTTGGAATAATCATGTTTTTCAGATAAACATGAACTGATGATCACAAATGACATAGTATTTATTATTTAAAAGGTATAATATTTTATGTGTATGAATATTTTTTATTGTTAGTTTCATAGATATATTTATCATTATTTAGGGGTGTTGATTATGTATGTACTTGAAAGAACCTTATTTGTCACACAGACAACTATATGTGCCTACATCAAAAGTTACAAGCAAACTTATATTTTACAATCAGACATGGTCTAAAGATTTTGATTTTTGATAATCAATGTATACCAACTAATACAACAAATGCAGTGAACAAGAAAGTTTTTTACTTATTTGTAACATATTTGAGTAACATTAGTTATGCAATTTTTACAATTTTAATGTAAATTGTAATTTTATTAACATCATATGATCATTTTTTTTACTTTATTTTACTTAATGTCTAGAGTGTAAAATTTTCATCAATTATCCGTGTAATACACGGGCCTCAAACTAGTGTCTTAAATAAGACTAGAACCCACAGCCTCTTGGTTATAAGTCATACTTCTTTGCCACTAGACCAAGCTAGTGTTTATGTAAATGTGTTTAAACATTGATTATACATACTTTTTTTTTCATAAAAATACATATAAAAAAAAAACTTTCGGGCCTATCGAGGTGTCGGGCCTATGGCCGTTGACTACCCAGCCACACCCTTGGGCCGAGCCTGGTTGGAAGCGGTCGAACTTGTCCCAAAATGAAGCTAGAGAATTTTTGGAATGCTTAAATTTGGTGCAACAAGCTTCCTTTTTCTAACACTCCGGATCGTTGGGTTTGGTAGAACGATCCTTCAGGAGTTTTTTCAGTGGATTCTATGAAGAAGATTTTGTTCAAAATCTCCAACTCGTCTGTTTAGTTTATTTTGAAGTAGAATAGTTGGGTTCCGAAAAAAGTAAACATCCATGCTTGGAAAGCGGAGATGGATAGGCTCACGACCCTAGTTTCTTTATCTAAAAGAAACATCGAGGTGCGTCCGGTGATATGTAGATTACGCGGAGACTATGAATAGTCTAGTGATCATCTCCTCATGTCTTGTTACTTTGTCATGTTAATTTGGCAATTTGTTACCAATTGGTGTCATATTTCCTACATCTTTGCTTTTACGGTGCGCGACCTTCTTCAAGTTCATGATACTAATTTGGGGTTTCACAAAAACAATGTCTTAAATGGCATTATTCTTACGGCGTATTGATGCATTTGAAAGACTAGAAATAAGGTCATTTTCTCTAACAAGCATTTCAAAACCGTTGAAGATATCAAATCGTTAGTTTTTTTTTTTGAATTAAAAATCGCTCATATTTCAAAAACTTGTTGGGGAAAGATTGGTGTAACTTTCGCTTGTAATATTTTTATTTGTTTGTTTGGTTTTCTAGCTTCTTGATAGTTATTTTCTTATTTTTATTTTTTTAGTGTTTAAATACTACGATTTTATATATAATTTACTATAAAACGATTACAATAAAGTGGCAGGCAAACGGGCAACAAGCTACGCCGCAACCCCCTTTTGAATAGCAAAACCAATCCTGCTAAAAACAAAGCTTTGGGACCTAGAAGTTGAAGAGGTTCCGAGTACGACGCGCTGAACCCTACTAAAAAATTTCACAGCTTCTGGGGCCAGAAAACCAAATGTATCAAAGGCAAATGGTAGAAAAACATGTTGATTATTTAAACAAGCTTTCTCGTGTTTAGCAACTTTGCCCGAATCAGCCTTCAACGCAGCCTGACCCACAACAAACCTGCGGTCCCTGAGCCCAACAAGTGGAGACACTCCTGTAAGATCCACACAGGCGTGTTTCCCCCTGCCCACCCGAACACAAGAATATCAGCTGGTCGTAAAGTAGACCTCCCTTCAAGAGGATCCGTGAGAAAGTTAACAGATGCCTCATTTTTAGCAGAAATCCCTGCCCGTTTAAGAACATAACACAGAACATCCCTAACCAAATCATGTCTGTATTTAAAGCCAGACAATTCTTTGCAATGCACCGCATGGTCACCAAAATATTTCCAAACAGACCTTGCGACAAATTGGGCAAGGTTCATCAGTCGGGAACATAGGGATCATTAACCGGTACTTAAGGATAGCCCGATATGTAACACCCCGACCAAAGGCGGATTATACATCGGGGCGCCACATATTGTTTCATTACTCGTGACACTATTGGGTGTCAATATTTAATAAATACATTTATTCGCGCACGCGCAAAGTAAACACAAGATAACATAAATCATCATAACTCAATATATTATAAATCATAATATTCGAACAGTAAAAACTTGTCTTGATACATTTTAATCTAGGTCCAAAAGTAAAAACGTCCTACGTGTCCACAAGCTCCAAAACAGCTACTGCAAACCTGAACATGTGTTAAAATAAACGTCAAACACTTGCGTGTTGGTGAGAAATCAAGTTTAATACAATACATAGATATCAATAAATCTGCGCGCAACATGTGTATGTCTGGTTTTCAACAAGGGTGTAATCTGATCGGGACCAACTCTAAGATTCATAAGACTGCCAGTGCTCACAATTGAGCTCACAAACAAGACAAACTGTGCATGTGTATACAAAAGAGAAAATCATAAACGATAGTTCTCCCGTGTTCATCTAATGGTACCATGAAAACTGCGGAATAGACCGACAAGACGGTTAATGATCCACACATACAAATAAACAGCCAAGTCTACGTCCTCAACACATGGGATACTGCGCGACTAAAGTTCATAAACAAGTTTAAGACTCTAAGTTTGTATGAACACATGAACATCCCAAAACATTAAAAGCAAAAAGGGATTAGGTACGAGATTACTCACTTGATAAACGATGCGGTGTAAGATAAAGCAAGAACCAACTTTAAACAAGCACAAGTTAACCTATAATTAAAGATTACTGTTTTAACGATTGGTTTTAAGTCTTGAATATAAGTTAGCATAATTAATAAGTAAATTATTATATATATAT
Source organism: Bidens hawaiensis (assembly GCF_021521415.1). NCBI lineage: Eukaryota > Viridiplantae > Streptophyta > Magnoliopsida > Asterales > Asteraceae > Bidens > Bidens hawaiensis. The sequence continues at coordinate 131,526 of NW_027496857.1, read as the reverse complement.
ATTACCGGAAAAGCAGGGCAGAACAGGGAGGAAGACGGAGGCAGAGAGGGAGGCGGCAGAGAGCAAGGAAAACAGGAGAGAGTAAGTGTTTTGTGTGTGTAGTGTTAGGAAAATAATGTTATTATTTATAGGGAAACCCTAGGAGACACAATCCCTAGAAAAGGGGAAAAAGATCTCAAAAAGCAAAAGATTCCAAAAGCAAAAGATATCAAAAGATGTGGCAGCTGCAGGGGGCAAGATAAAGCTGTCAGGGAACAGTAAAAAGGCATGGGCAGATCAGATAAAGGTACTGGTCAAGCAAGGAAAAAGCAGATCTCAAAAGATTATGTCAGTCACTTTATCTGCCAACCAATGGGGTTGGCGCGCATGCTGCGCCGAAAGTAACTTTTCAGACATAAAGCAGATTAGGTCAACAGCACAAAGATAAGACAACACAAAAGCAAATGGCTAGATTCAACAGAAGAAAACTCAAAGGGTTTAGCGCGAGAAGGCTGACACAAAAGGTCAAGAGAGCGCGAGCGCGAAGGCAGACAGAACTAACCTTAACGCGTCGCGGAAAGAACTATATTTCTAAGCGCGCCGCGGGAAGAATTACATTTCTTAGCGCGCCGCGGTAGGAACTAAAATTCCTAGCGCGCCGCGGGAAGAACTATAATTCTTCGCGCGTCGAGGGATGAACTACGATTCTTAGCGTGCTGCGAAAAGAACTACAAATCCTTAGCGCGTCGCGGGAAGAACTACCGTCCTTCGCGCGCTGCGAGAAGAATTACAATTCTTAGCGCGCTGCGAGAAGAGTTCATCTCGCGTATCGCTGAAACAGGTGGTCTTCACGCAGGATTCCTTGTAAGGGATCTGGCGCGTGGAGCTGCGCAGACAACCTTAGGCGGGAAGGAACAAAGGACAGCAAAGAGTAAGGAGAGAGAAACAAGGCTTAAGGGCGGGACGGCGACAAGAGGGAAAAGAAGGCGGAAAGAGATAAGAAGGAAGAGGGAGGGGACGGCGGAAAGAAAGAGAGAGAAAGAGGCGGGAAGGAAAATATATTATTATTATTAAAAGTAAAATATAAGTATAAAAAAATATTAAATCATAAAAGAAAGAGATCGGATAAGGGAAACGGGTACCTGGGTCGGGTCGGATCGGGGCAGATGTCACAGTCTCCCCTACTTTAAGAAATTTCGTCCCGAAATTTATCTCGAAGTAGGTTGCGCAGAGAACAGGTGCGGGTACTTGATCTTCATTTGATCTTCCCTTTCCCATGTAAACTCGGCTCCGCGCTTGGACTCCCAGCGAACTTTCACGATAGGGATACGACTGCGCTTGGTTTGCTTAACCTCGCGATCCATAATCTCAACAGGCTTCTCAACGAAATGCATAGATTCATCAACTTGAACTTCATCAAGTGGAATGTGAAGGTTCTCGTCAGCTAAACACTTCTTGAGATTGGATACATGGAACGTTGGATGCACATTACTGAGCGCGGGCGGCAGGTCAAGTCTGTAGGCAACTTTTCCCACACGCGCGAGAATCTTAAATGGTCCAACATAACGAGGAGCAAGCTTACCTTTCTTCCCAAAGCGGACAACACCCTTCCAGGGCGACACTTTGAGGAGAACAAGATCACCAACTTGAAATTCGAGAGGCTTCCGTCTACGATCTGCGTAACTCTTCTGTCGGCTTCTGGCAGTCAGCAGATGATCACGGATCTTGGCGATTTTATCGGTTGTCTCTTGAACAAGTTCGGGTCCTGTGATTTGAGCTTCACCCACTTCGCTACAACAAATCGGGGAGCGGCACTTACGACCGTAAAGTGCTTCAAATGGGGCCATACCGATACTGGAATGATAGCTGTTATTATAAGAGAACTCAATCAAAGGCAGGTGTGAATCCCAATTACCTCCAAAATCAAGAACACAAGATCGGAGCATATCCTCAAGAGTTTGAATAGTTCGCTCAGACTGTCCGTCGGTCTGAGGATGATATGCCGTACTCATGTCCAAGCGAGTTCCTAGTGCAGATTGGAGAGATTTACAAAAGCGAGATATAAAACGGCCATCGCGATCGGATATGATGCTCAAAGGAGTACCATGGCGGCAGACTATTCCCTTGACATAAAGCTGCGCGAGTTGCTCAACACGGTAGTTTTCACGAATGGGCAGGAAGTGAGCAGACTTAGTCAAACGATCCACTATTACCCAAATGCTATCATGTTTACTTGCTGTCAAAGGTAACTTGGTAATAAAGTCCATTGCTACACATTCCCATTTCCACGTAGGAATTTCTGGTTGTTCGAGCAAACCAGATGGGCGTTGGTGTTCAGCTTTTACTTTAGAACAAGTCAGGCATCTAGCTACGAACACAGCAATATCCTTCTTCATACCGGGCCACCAATAAGTAATGCGCAAATCCTTGTACATCTTATCAGTGCCAGGATGAATAGAATACCGAGATTTGTGTGCTTCACTCAGGATATCAGCGCGAAGATTCTCATCAAAGGGAATCCAGATGCGATTGAGATAGCAGAGAATTCCACTCAGATTAGGGACAAAGAGTGCTTCCGCGCCACACGCTAACTCGGCGCGAAGGTTACCATTACTGATGGATGCGCGCTGCGCGTCACGAATACGCGATTCAAGGTTGCTTTGAATCGGCGCGAAGTGAAGCTGGGTGCGCGGCAAGATACAGTTAAGCTGGCAGGGTTTTCGGCTGAGCGCGTCGGCTACCACATTAACCTTACCAGGATGATACCGGATCTCACAATCGTAATCGCTGATGAGTTCGTTCCATCGGCGTTGCCTCATGTTAAGTTCCTTCTGATCAAAGATATGCTGAAGGCTTTTATGGTCAGTGTAGAGGATACACTTAGTACCATAAAGGTAGTGTCTCCAGATCTTCAAGGCAAAAACAACTGCACCAAGTTCGAGGTCGTGAGTTGTATAATTCTTTTCATGAACTTTGAGTTGCCTTGATGCGTAAGCGATAACCTTGCCTCGTTGCATAAGAACACAACCGAGACCTTGGTTGGAGGCATCGCAGTACACGACAAAATCGTCATTACCCTCAGGTAGCGCAAGAACAGGAGCTTCACACAACAATCGCTTGAGCGTTAGAAAGGCTTCTTCTTGCTTCGAGCCCCAAATATACGGTTTACCTTTGTGCGTTAGAGCTGTTAAAGGCAAAGCGATCTTCGAGAAGTTCGAAATGAAGCGCCGGTAATAACCAGCTAAGCCCAGAAAGGAACGGATCTCGGAAGGAGAGGATGGCGTAATCCAGTTCTTGATTGCTTCAATCTTGGATGGGTCGACATGAATACCCATCTTGTTCACAACATGGCCAAGAAACTGTATTTCATCCGACCAAAATTCACACTTGGAAAGCTTAGCATAGAGCTGCTCGGTTCGAAGCTTTTGCAACACCAACCGAAGATGTTGCTCATGCTCGGCCTTGGTCTTAGAATACACCAGAACATCATCGATAAACACAATCACGAATTTATCCAAGAAAGGCCTACACACCCGATTCATTAGATCCATGAAAACGGCGGGTGCGTTGGTTAAACCGAAGGACATGACCAAGAATTCAAAATGGCCATAACGAGTTCGAAAAGCAGTCTTCGGAACATCTTCATCGCGGATGCGCAACTGGTGATAGCCAGAGCGGAGATCGATCTTCGAGAAACAAGAGGCACCTTGGAGTTGATCAAAGAGGTCGTCAATACGCGGTAAGGGATACCGGTTTTTAATGGTGAGTTTGTTCAACTCGCGGTAATCAATACACATGCGAAACGATCCATCTTTCTTTTTAACGAACAACACTGGAGCACCCCAGGGCGAAGAGCTAGGGCGAATGAATCCTTTAGCAGTCAACTCTTGAAGTTGGCTGGCCAATTCTTGCATCTCAGCGGGTGCAAGACGATAAGGAGATTTAGCTACGGGGGAAGCACCAGGGACAAGATCAATACGGAACTCGACTTCACGAGCGGGAGGGATACCAGGAAGATCATCAGGAAAAACTTCAGGGAAATCACGCACAACAGGGATATCGCGAAGCTTCTTCTTTTCTTCAGCAGGTTTAACCACATGGGCTAAGAATGCAATACACCTTTTTCGCATGAGTCTTCGGGCTTCGGCGCAAGACATAAGTTTAAGACCGCGGGAGGGTTTCTCGCCGTAGATATGAAGATCACCATTTTCTCGAGGTATGCGAATCATCTTCTTGGCGCAAATAACTTCGGCGCGATTATGCGAAAGCCAGTCCATACCAATAATAACATCAAAGCTTCCAAGAGGCATGGGGATGAGGTCGATCAGAAAATCGTTTTCGTTAAGGTTAAGCGTGCAATCTTTAATCACTGAGTTAATTAAAACAGTTTCGCCATTATCCAATTCAACTGAAAAATCTTCTTTTAAGTTATCGCGCGGTCGCGCAAGCTTCTGCTCGAAGGCGCGAGAGATAAAACTTCGATCGGCGCCAGTATCAAAAAGTACAGAGGCATAAAATCCGTTAAGTAAAAATGTACCATTAACTACGTCATTATTCGCTTGCGCTTGGTGCGCGGTTATGTTAAAAGCTCGTCCACGCGTCACTTGGTTTGAAATCTGGTTCACCGGATTCGCTTGTGTGATCTGCACTTGTAGTCTCGGGCACGCGTTCCGGAAATGACTGGGATCACCGCAGTTAAAGCACGATCTGGGTCGTGGGTTTTGGTAGGTTGGTTGTGGGTTCTGCGGGTAGACTGGTGGTGTTGGCGCAATTGGATTGGTGAGAAGGACTCTACAGTTTTCTGCAAGGTGACCAGTACGGCCACATCGGGTACAAAGTCGACACGGGGTTTGGGTTGGGTGGTGAAATCTACAGGTTGGGCAAAAGGGATGGTTTCCTGTGTAAGGTTTCTTAGTTGGCGGGGCAGGGAGTGCTGGATTGGTTAAGGCATAGTTGTGGACTATAGAGGGAGTTGGGTAGGCTGATAGTGGGTTAGGCGTGTAAACTGGAGGTTGGTATGCGGGTTGCTGGACAATGGGCGGGTTGGTAAGCGCATAGGCCTTGCGCCTGCGCTTGAGGTTGTTACGGTTTGAGGGTTCAGGTTTGGTTTCTGTTGGTTCAGGGGCAGTCTTGGTGAGTTTGGTCTTCTCAGCTCCCCGCAGGAACAGGGTTCCTGCTCTGACATGGTTGTCGCTGAGCACAGCGGCCAACTCAATGGCGTCAGAGAGGGTTACTGGGTTCCTGGCCCATACAGAATCTTGAATTTCCATGGGGAGACCCCAAGGAATTTCTCTATGGCTCGGCGGGAAGGGGTAACAAGGTGAGGGACAAGCAGGCTTAGTTCATGGAAGCGCGTCGCGTACTCGCGCGCTTCACCGCTGTATTGCTTAAGATTCCAAAATTCTTCCTCCAAGCGTTTAACTTCGTTGGGAGGGCAGAATTCTCGCGTCAAGAGATCCTTAAATTCCTCCCAGAGCATGCTGGAAGCAGTTTCTGCGCCACGCGCATGAGCTACTCCATTCCACCATGTAAGCGCTCTAGATTCCAGGACACTGGAAGCATATAGGGTTCGTCTGTCTGAGGGGCATTGGGTGTGGAGGAAAGTGTTTTCTATTTTCTCTAGCCACTGGAGCATCACGGTGGCTCCTTCAAGACCTGTGAACTTTGGAGGGTTACCCGCGTTAAAGGATTTAATGTTGTAACCAGAGGTGTTGGTATTGTTTTGGCTCAAAGCTTGGGCTATTGCGGCGGCCATTTCCTGGGAACGTTGCAGCGAACGTCTGCGCGCGGCTTCTTTCTTCTTGAGATGGCGACGAGATAGCGGAGGCATTCTATAAAAGTTTTAATTTTAGTTAATATCTTGATTTTAGCGCAAAGTTTTAATCTTATAAAGCTTGGTTTCGCAGAGTCAGTTACAATCAAAAGTTAAAGTAAAATAAATGATCCTAAATGCAGACTTAATAAATGTAACAAATTCCGAATTCCCAATTTTAAAATATACGAGCAAACGAGTATTGGAGATTGACGATTCATGTATCACCATGACTTTTCAATCTTCAATATAAAACATACAAGAAAATGAGTATTGGAGGTTGACAATTCATGTATCACCATGACTTTTCAAGTCTCCAACCTCAGAACATAATCGTAAATGAAAATTGAAAATCAACTATTCATGTATCACCATGACTTTTCGGATTTTCAAATCCAACAAACGAATATGTAGGTAAAATCAGTAAAAATCGAAATTCAGCAAAAATCGAAATATCGCGAAATAGAACATAAATCATACACTGCGCAAGCGCGAGCATATTCATAAATAACGAGTAATTAACAATAAGCGCGCAAACATGAGATTTCTCTCATGCGCGAGAAGGGACTCTTAGGTATTCTAGGCCGTTACGTCTAACCACCTATCCTAAAGTCAACGAGCTCTGATACCAATCTGTAACACCCCGACCAAAGGCGGATTATACATCGGGGCGCCACATATTGTTTCATTACTCGTGACACTATTGGGTGTCAATATTTAATAAATACATTTATTCGCGCACGCGCAAAGTAAACACAAGATAACATAAATCATCATAAATCAATATATTATAAATCATAATATTCGAACAGTAAAAACTTGTCTTGATACATTTTAATCTAGGTCCAAAAGTAAAAACGTCCTACGTGTCCACAAGCTCCAAAACAGCTACTGCAAACCTGAACATGTGTTAAAATAAACGTCAAACACTTGCGTGTTGGTGAGAAATCAAGTTTAATACAATACATAGATATCAATAAATCTGCGCGCAACATGTGTATGTCTGGTTTTCAACAAGGGTGTAATCTGATCGGGACCAACTCTAAGATTCATAAGACTGCCAGTGCTCACAATTGAGCTCACAAACAAGACAAACTGTGCATGTGTATACAAAAGAGAAAATCATAAACGATAGTTCTCCCGTGTTCATCTAATGGTACCATGAAAACTGCGGAATAGACCGACAAGACGGTTAATGATCCACACATACAAATAAACAGCCAAGTCTACGTCCTCAACACATGGGATACTGCGCGACTAAAGTTCATAAACAAGTTTAAGACTCTAAGTTTGTATGAACACATGAACATCCCAAAACATTAAAAGCAAAAAGGGATTAGGTACGAGATTACTCACTTGATAAACGATGCGGTGTAAGATAAAGCAAGAACCAACTTTAAACAAGCACAAGTTAACCTATAATTAAAGATTATTGTTTTAACGATTGGTTTTAAGTCTTGAATATAAGTTAGCATAATTAATAAGTAAATTATTATATATATATATTACCGGAAAAGCAGGGCAGAACAGGGAGGAAGAAGGAGGCAGAGAGGGAGGCGGCAGAGAGCAAGGAAAACAGGAGAGAGTAAGTGTTTTGTGTGTGTAGTGTTAGGAAAATAATGTTATTATTTATAGGGAAACCCTAGGAGACACAATCCCTAGAAAAGGGGAAAAAGATCTCAAAAAGCAAAAGATTCCAAAAGCAAAAGATATCAAAAGATGTGGCAGCTGCAGGGGGCAAGATAAAGCTGTCAGGGAACAGTAAAAAGGCATGGGCAGATCAGATAAAGGTACTGGTCAAGCAAGGAAAAAGCAGATCTCAAAAGATTATGTCAGTCACTTTATCTGCCAACCAATGGGGTTGGCGCGCATGCTGCGCCGAAAGTAACTTTTCAGACATAAAGCAGATTAGGTCAACAGCACAAAGATAAGACAACACAAAAGCAAATGGCTAGATTCAACAGAAGAAAACTCAAAGGGTTTAGCGCGAGAAGGCTGACACAAAAGGTCAAGAGAGCGCGAGCGCGAAGGCAGACAGAACTAACCTTAACGCGTCGCGGAAAGAACTATATTTCTAAGCGCGCCGCGGGAAGAATTACATTTCTTAGCGCGCCGCGGTAGGAACTAAAATTCCTAGCGCGCCGCGGGAAGAACTATAATTCTTCGCGCGTCGAGGGATGAACTACGATTCTTAGCGTGCTGCGAGAAGAACTACAAATCCTTAGCGCGTCGCGGGAAGAACTACCGTCCTTCGCGCGCTGCGAGAAGAATTACAATTCTTAGCGCGCTGCGAGAAGAGTTCATCTCGCGTATCGCTGAAACAGGTGGTCTTCACGCAGGATTCCTTGTAAGGGATCTGGCGCGTGGAGCTGCGCAGACAACCTTAGGCGGGAAGGAACAAAGGACAGCAAAGAGTAAGGAGAGAGAAACAAGGCTTAAGGGCGGGACGGCGACAAGAGGGAAAAGAAGGCGGAAAGAGATAAGAAGGAAGAGGGAGGGGACGGCGGAAAGAAAGAGAGAGAAAGAGGCGGGAAGGAAAATATATTATTATTATTAAAAGTAAAATATAAGTATAAATAAATATTAAATCATAAAAGAAAGAGATCGGATAAGGGAAACGGGTACCTGGGTCGGGTCGGATCGGGGCAGATGTCACACGATACTCCAAACCCGACATATGTTGGCCTAATCTTTCAATGGGGATGGCCGTCAGAAAATCCTGAGCCCGGGAGCCCGAAGGCATTCAAAACCGCCTTTTGGCGAGGGGATAGATCAAACTTCACTTTTAATCTCTTGACGACTCCACTAAATAAGGCACTCGCCACAACATGTTGAGATTTAGGGTAGGGGAGGGTGTCCTTATTAGAGAACCCGCTAAGATCAAAATCTGGAAGTGAAGTACATAAACGATCCATCGCACACCCATAATCAGAGTCCAACTTGTAACACCCCGACCGATGGCGGATTATACATCGGGGCGCCACGTATTGTTTCATTACTCGTGACACTATTTGGGTGTCAATATTTAATAAATACATTTACCGCGCACGCGCAACACAAATCGTAAAGTAACATAAATCATAACATAACTCAAAATATTCAAATAACATAAACTTGTCTTGTTACATTTTAAACTAGGTCCAAAAGAAAAGAAAACATCCTATGTGTCCTCAAGCTTCCAGAAACAGCTACAGCAAACCTGAACATGTGTTAAAATAAAACGTCAACACTTGCGTGTCGGTGAGAAATCAAGTTTAATACATATAAATAGATAACAATATCTGCGCGCATCATGTGTATAACTGGTGTTCAACAAGGGTGTAATCAGATTGTGATCAAGCCTTAGATCATAGCTCATAGTTCAATCCGTGCTCCCAATTGAGCACAAAAACAAGAAAACTGTGCAAGTGTAAACAAAAGAGAAATCATAAACGATAGTTCTCCCGTGTTCATCTAATGGATCCATGAAAACTGCGGAATAGGCCGACAAGACGGTTAATGATCCACACATACAAATAAACAGCCAAGTCTACGTCCATAACACATGGGGTTTTGCGCGACAAAAGTTTATAAACAAGTTTAAGACTCAAGTTTGTACGAACACATGAACATCCCAAAACATTAAAAATAAAAAGGGATTAGGTACGAGATTACTCACCTGAAAAAGGTGTGTTGAAAGATAAAGCAAGAACCAACTTTTAAACAAGCACAAGTTAAACTATAAATAAGAGTTTATTGGTTTAACGATTGGTTTTTATGTCTTGAATATATGTTAGCATAGCAATATGTATCTTTAACAAATTATTATATATTATATATTACCGGAAATCTGGGCAGGACAAGGGAAAAGACGAAGGCAGAGAGAGGAGGCGGCTGAGGAACAACGGCAGAGGACAGGGAGAAGAGAGCAGAGGGAGAGGGATTTGGAGAGTGTTTAAGTGTAGTGTGTGAAGTGTTAAATAACAAGAAAATAGCTTTATATATAGGGAAACCCTAGGGAACACAATCCCTTAAAAAGAGGAAAAGATCTCATCAAATCAAGCAAAAGATATTAAAAGCATAAGAAAACAAAAGCAAAAGATATTAAAAGATATGGCAGCAGGGGAACAGGAAAAAAGGGCTGACAGGTTACAGAATAAAGCATGGGAGGAGTCAGATAAAGGTACTGGTCAAGGCATGGGAAAAGCAGATTTCAAAAGATTATGTCAGTCACTTTTTCTGCCAACCAATGGGGTTGGTGCGCATGCTTCGCCGAAAGTGACTATTCAGACAGAAGATAAGATATCACAAAAGTAAACGGGCTGGCTAAAACAGAAAAAGATACAAGTCTAGCGCGAGAAAGCTGCGCGCGAGAGGCTGCGCGCGCGAGAAGGCTAAGGCGCGCCGCGGGAAGAATTACATTTCTTAGCGCGCCGCGGGAGGAACTACAATTCCTAGCGCGTCGTGGGAAGAACTACAATTCTTAGCGCGCCGCGGGAAGAACTACCATTCTTAGCGCGCCGCGGGAAGAACTATGATTCTTAGCGCGATACGGAAACAGTTCGCCTCGCGTATCGCAGGAACAGTTGGTCTTCGCGCAGGCTTCCTTGTAAGGAGTCTGGAGCGTGGAGCTGCGCAGACATCCTTAGGCGGGAAGAACCAAAGGACAAACAAAGAGTTAAGAGAAAAAGGGGGTTCAAGGCGTAAAGGGTAAGCAGAGGGGCGGGACGGCAACAAGAGAGAGAAAGGGCGAGATGGCGACAAGAGAGAAAGAGGCGGGACGGCGACAAGAAAGAGAAGGAGGCGGGACGGCGACAAGAAAGAGAAAGAGGCGGGACGGCGACAAGAAAGAGAAAAGGCGGGAAGAAATTAATACTATTATTATTATTATTACTAAGTAATATAAAAATATATATATAATTTATTTAATGTTAAATTTACAGAGATTAATAATCAAATTTTAAATCATAAAAAGAATCGGATTCGGAAATGGGTACCTGGGTCGGGTCGGATCGGGCAGTTGTCACAGTCTCCCCTACTTTAAGAAATTTCGTCCCGAAATTTATCTCGAAGTAGGTTGCGCAGAGAAAAGGTGCGGGTACTTGATCTTCATCTGATCTTCCCTTTCCCAAGTGAACTCGGCTCCGCGCTTGGACTGCCAACGAACTATGACAATAGGGATGCGACTGCGCTTGGTTTGCTTTACCTCGCGATCCATAATCTCAACAGGCTTCTCAACGAAATGCATGGATTCATCAACTTGAACTTCATCAAGTGGTATGTGAAGGTTCTCGTCAGCTAAACATTTCTTGAGATTGGATACATGGAACGTTGGATGCACATTGCTGAGCGCGGGCGGCAGGTCTAGCTTGTAGGCAACTTTTCCCACCCTCGCAAGAATCTTGAACGGACCAACATAACGAGGTGCAAGCTTACATTTCTTCCCAAAGCGAACAACACCCTTCCAGGGCGATACTTTGAGGAGAACAAGATCACCAACTAGAAATTCGAGAGGCTTCCGTCTGCGATCTGCGTAACTCTTCTGTCGGCTTCTGGCAGTCAGCAGATGATCACGGATCTTGGCGATTTTATCGGTTGTCTCTTGAACTAGTTCGGGTCCTGTGATTTGAACTTCACCCACTTCGCTCCAACAAATCGGCGAGCGGCACTTTCGACCGTAAAGTGCTTCAAATGGGGCCATACCGATGCTGGAATGATAGCTGTTATTATAAGAGAACTCGATCAGAGGTAGGTGTGAATCCCAATTACCTCCAAAATGAAGAACACAAGATCGAAGCATATCCTCAAGGGTTTGGATGGTTCGCTCAGACTGTCCGTCAGTCTGAGGATGATATGCAGTACTCATGTCCAAACGAGTTCCTAACGCAGTTTTGAGAGATTTCCAAAAGCGAGATATAAAACGGCCATCGCGATCGGCTATGATGCTCAAAGGAGTACCATGACGGCAGACAATTTCTTTGACATAAAAATGCGCAAGTTGTTCAACACGGTAGGTTTCACGAATGGGCAGAAAGTGGGCAGACTTGGTCAATCGATCCACTATTACCCAAATGCTATCATGTTTGCTTGCGGTCAAGGGTAACTTGGTGATAAAGTCCATTGCTATACTTTCCCATTTCCACGTAGGAATTTCAGGTTGTTCGAGCAAACCAGATGGGCGTTGATGTTCAGCTTTTACCTTAGAACAAGTTAGGCATTTAGCTACGAACACAGCAATATCCTTTTTCATACCAGGCCACCAATAAGAAAGGCGCAAATCTTTGTACATTTTGTCAGCACCAGGATGAACGGAATACCGAGATTTGTGCGCTTCACTCAGTATGACAGAGCGAAGATTCTCAACATTGGGGATCCAGATGCGATTGAGATAACAGAGAATTCCACTCAGATTAGGGACAAAATGCGCTTCCGCGCCACACGCTAACTTGGCGTGAAGGTTGCCATTGCTGATCGATGCGCGCTGCGCGTCACGAATGCATGATTCAAGATTGCTTTGAATCGGCGCGAAGTGAAGCTGCGTGCGCGGCAAGATACAGTTAAGCTGGCAGGGTTTGCGGCTGAGCGCATCAGCTAGCACATTAGCCTTTCCAGGGTGATATCGGATCTCACAATCGTAATCGCTGATGAGTTCGTTCCATCGGCGTTGTCTCATGTTAAGTTCCTTTTGATCAAAAATGTGCTGAAGGCTTTTATGGTCTGTGTAAATGATACACTTAGTCCCATAAAGGTAGTGTCTCCAGATTTTTAAAGCAAATACAACTGCACCAAGTTCGAGGTCGTGAGTCGTATAATTCTTTTCATGAATTTTGAGTTGCCTAGACGCGTAAGCGATAACCTTGCCTCGTTGCATAAGTACACAACCGAGACCTTGGTTGGAGGCATCACAATAAACGACAAAATCATCATTACCCTCAGGTAACGCTAGAACAGGAGCTTCGCACAACAATCGCTTGAGCGTCAGAAAGGCTTCTTCTTGCTTCGAGCCCCAAATATACGGTTTGCCTTTGTGCGTTAAAGCTGTTAAAGGCAAAGCGATATTTGAGAAGTTCGAAATAAATCGCCGGTAGTAACCAGCTAAGCCCAAAAAGGAACGGATTTCGGTAGGAGTGGATGGCGTAATCCAGTTCTTGATTGCTTCAATCTTGGATGGGTCGACATGAATACCCATCTTGTTTACAACATGACCAAGAAACTGTACTTCATCCGACCAAAATTCACACTTGGAGAGTTTGGCAAAGAGTTGCTCGGTTCGAAGCTTTTGCAATACCAACCGAAGATGTTGCTCATGCTCGGCCTTGGTTTTAGAATACACCAGAACATCATCGATGAACACGATCACGAATTTATCCAAGAAAGGCCTACACACCCGGTTCATTAGATCCATGAAAACAGCGGGTGCGTTGGTTAAACCGAAGGGCATGACCAAGAATTCAAAATGACCGTAGCGGGTTCGAAAAGCAGTCTTGGGAATATCCTCTTCGCGGATACGCAACTGGTGATAGCCAGAACGGAGATCGATCTTGGAGAAACAAGAGGCACCTTGGAGTTGATCAAAGAGGTCGTCAATACGCGGTAAGGGATACCGGTTCTTAATGGTGAGCTTGTTCAGCTCGCGGTAATCGATACACATGCGAAACGTACCATCTTTCTTTTTAACGAACAACACCGGAGCACCCCAGGGCGAAGAGCTAGGGCGAATGAATCTTTTAGCGGTCAACTCTTGGAGTTGACTTGCTAATTCTTGCATTTCAGCGAGTGCAAGTTGATAAGGAGATTTGGCTACGGGGGAAGCACCAGGGACAAGATCAATACGAAACTCGACTTCCCGAGCAGGAGGTAAACCAGAAAGATCATCGGGAAAGACTTCAGGGAAGTCACGAACGATAGGGATTTCGCGAAGTTTCTTCTTTCCTTCATCGGGTTTGACCACATGAGCTAAGAATGCGACACATTTCTTCCGCAAAAGTCTTCGGGCTTCAGAGCATGACATAAGTTTAAGACCGTTAGATGGTTTCTCGCCGTAGATATGCAGATCACCATTTTCTCGAGGAATGCGAATCATCTTTTTGGCGCAAATAACTTCGGCGCGATTATGCGAGAGCCAGTCCATTCCAATAATCACATCAAAGCTTCCAAGCGGCATAGGAATGAGGTTGTAACACCCCGACCAAAGGCGGATTATACATCGGGGCGCCACATATTGTTTCATTACTCGTGACACTATTGGGTGTCAATATTTAATAAATACATTCATTCGCGCACGCGCAAAGTAAACAAGATAACATAAATCATCATAAATCAATATATTATAAATCATAATATTCGAACAGCAAAAACTTGTCTTGATACATTTTAATCTAGGTCCAAAATAAAGAAAACTTCCTACGTGTCCACAAGCTCCAAAACAGCTACTGCAAACCTGAACATGTGTTAAAATAAACGTCAAACACTTGCGTGTTGGTGAGAAATCAAGTTTAATACAATACATAGATAACAATAAATCTGCGCGCAACACGTGTATGTCTGGTGTTTAACAAGGGTGTAATCAGATTGTGATCAAGCCTAAATAGATCATAGCTCATAGTTCATAGTTCAATCCGTGCTCCCAAATGAGCACAAAAACGAGAAAACATCTGTGCAAGTGTAAACAAAGAAAACCGTAAACGATAGGTCTCCCGTGTTCATCTAATGGATCCATGAAAACATCGGAATAGGCCGAACAAAGCGGTTAATGATACACACATACAAATAAACAGCCAAGTAAACGTCCTCAACACATGGGATACTGCGCGACTAAAGTTCATAAACAAGTTTAAGACTCTAAGTTTGTACGAACACATGAACATCCCAAAACATTAAAAATAAAAAGGGATTAGGTACGAGATTACTCACTTGATAAAGATGCGGTGAAAGATAATGCAAGAACCAACTTTAAATAAGCACAAGTTAACCTATAATTAAAGATTATTGTTTTAACGATTTGTTTTAAGTCTTGAATATAAGTTAGCATAATTAATAAGTAAATTATTATATATTGTATATTATATATTACCGGAAATCTGGGCAGAAGAGAGGAGAAAACGGAGGCAAAGAGAGGAGGCGGCTGAAGGACAACGGCAGAGAGCAAAGGAAGAGAAAGATAATAAGTGTTTGTGTGTGTAGTGTTAAGAAAAATAAGATTATTATTTATAGAGAAACCCTATGGAACACAATCCCTAGAAAAGGGGAAAAGATCTCCAAAAAGTAAAAGATTCCAAAAGCAAAAGATATCAAAAGATATGGCAGCTGCAGGGGCAAGATAAAGCTGACAGGGAACAGTAAACAGGCATGGGCGGGTCAGATAAAGGTACTGGTCAAGCATGGAAAAAGCAGATCTCAAAAGATAATGTCAGTCACTTTTTCTGCCAACCAATGGGGTTGGTGCGCGTGCTGCGCCGAAAGTAACTTTTCAGACTTAAGATAGGTCAGGTCAACAGCACAGAAGATAAGACAACACAAAAGCAAACGGCTAAATAAAACAGAAGAAAACTCAAAGGGTTTAGCGCGAGAAGGCTGGAGCGCACGCGCGAGGGCGAAGGCAGACAGAACGATCCTTGGCGCGTCGCGGGAAGAACTACCATTCTTAGCGCGCTGCGAGAAGAACTACAATTCTTAGCGCGCTGCGAGAAGAACTACCATTCTTAGCGCGCTGCGGGAAGAACTACCGTTCTTAGCGCGTCGCGGGAAGAACTACCGTTCTTAGCGCGCTGCGAGAAGAACTACAATTCTTAGCGCGCTGCGAGAACAGTTCGCCTCGCGTATCGCAGGAACAACTGGTCTTCACGCAGGCTTCCTTGTAAGGAGTCTGGCGCGTGGAGCTGCGCAGACAACCTTAGGCGGGAAGGAACAAAGGACAAGCAAAGAGTTAGAAGAAAAAGAGG
Source organism: Bidens hawaiensis (assembly GCF_021521415.1). NCBI lineage: Eukaryota > Viridiplantae > Streptophyta > Magnoliopsida > Asterales > Asteraceae > Bidens > Bidens hawaiensis. The sequence goes on along the minus strand of NW_027496857.1, from coordinate 115,815 downwards.
GAAACAAGGCTTAAGGGCGGGACAGCGACAAGAGGGAAAAGAAGGCGGAAAGAGAGAAGAAGAGGGACGGGACGGCGGAAAGAAAGAGAGAGAAAGAGGCGGAAAGGAAAATATATTATTATTATTAAAAGTAAAATATAAGTATAAATAAATATTAAATCATAAAAGAAAGAGATCGGATAAGGGAAACGGGTACCTGGGTCGGGTCGGATCGGGGCAGATGTCACAGAGGTCGATTAGAAAATCGTTTTCGTTAAGGTTAAGCGTGCAATCTTTGATTACGGAGTTTATTAAAATAGTTTCACCATTAGCCAATTCAACTGAAAATTTTTCGCTTAAGTTTATGCGCGGTCGCGCAAGTTTCTGCTCAAATGCGCGAGAAATAAAACTTCTATCGGCGCCAGTATCAAAAAGTATGGATGCATATTGTCCGTTAAGTAAAAATGTACCATTAACCACGTCATTATTCGCTTGCGCTTGGTGCGCGGTTATATTAAAAGCTCGGCCACGCGTCACTTGGTTTGAAATTTGGTTAACTGGGTTCGCTTGCGTAATCTGAACTTGCAGTCTCGGGCACGCGTTCCGGAAATGACTGGGATCACCGCAGTTGTAGCACGACCTGGGTCGTGGATTAGGGTATGTTGGTTGTGGGTTCTGCAGGTAGGTTGGTGGTGTTTGCGCAATTGGGTTGGAGGGAAGGACTCTACAGTTTTCCGCATTGTGACCAGCGCGGCCACATCGGTGACAAAGTCGACACGGGACTTGAGTTGGATGGTGAAGTCTACAGGTTGGGCAAAAGGGTTGGTTTCCTGTGTAGGGTTTCTTAGTTGGCGGGGCAGGGAGTGCGGGATTGGTTAAGGCATAGTTATGGACTACAGGGGGTGTTGGGTAAGTTGACAGTGGGTTAGGAGCGTGTACTAGGGGTTGGTAGGCGGGTTGCTGGACAACGAGCGGGTTGGTAAGCGCGTAGGCTTTGCGCCTGCGCTTGAGGTTGTTACGGTTTGAGGGTTCCGGCTTGGTTTCTGTTGGTTCTGGGACAGTCTTGGTGGGTTTGGTCTTTTCAGCTCCCCGCAGGAACAGGGTTCCTGCCCTGACATGGTTGTCGCTGAGCACAGCGGCCAACTCGATGGCGTCAGAGAGGGTTGCTGGGTTCCTGGCCCATACAGAATCTTGAATTTCCATGGGGAGACCCCCAAGAAACTTTTCGATGGCTCGGCGGGAAGGGGTAACTAGGTGTGGGACAAGAAAACTTAGTTCATGGAAGCGCGTCGCGTACTCGCGCGCTTCGCCACTGTACTGTTTCAGGTTCCAAAACTCTTCCTCCAGGCGCTTTACTTCGTTGGGAGGGCAGAATTCTCGCGTCAAGATTTCCTTGAATTCCTCCCAGAGCATGCTAGAAGCAGCCTCTGCGCCACGCGCATGAGCTACTCCGTTCCACCAAGTAAGCGCCCTTGATTCCAGGACACTAGAGGCATATAAGGTTCGTTTGTCTGGAGGGCATTGGGTATGGAGGAAAGTGTTTTCAATTTTCTCGAGCCACTGGAGCATTACGGTGGCTCCTTCAAGTCCGGTGAATTTCGGAGGGTTACCCGCATTGAAGGATTTAATATTGTATCCGGAGGGGTTGGGATTATTTTGGTTTAAGGCTTGGGCTATTGCGGCGGCCATTTCCTGGGAACGTTGCTGCCTACGTCTGCGCGAGGCTTCTCTCCTCTGATGACGGCGAGATAGCGGAGGCATTCTATAAAAGTTTTAATTTTTTGTTAACATCTTGGTATGGGAAATCGTTTTATCGCAAAGTACATCGTCATAAAGCTTGTTTCGCGGAGTTAATTGCTATCAAATTTGAAGTAAAATGCAACTTAATACAGGTAATGAATTTGAATTGAAAATCGGCAATTCATGCATCACCATGACTTTCCGAATTCTCAATTTAAAATATCTAGTAAATGAATATTGGAGATTGACAATTCATGTATCACCATGACTTTTCAAATCTTCAATTTAAAATATCGAGTAAATGAATATTGGAGATTGACAATTCATGTATCACCATGACTTTTCAAATCTTCAATTTAAAACATAAAGTTAATGGTAATTGAAAATCAACTATTCATGTACCACCATGACTTCTCGGATTTTCAATCCCCACAACAAACGAATAAGTAAAGAGATAAATTGAAATTTAATAAAAATCGAAAGATCGTGAATAAAACATGAAATCAAGTGCTGCGTAAGCGCAAGCATATTTTATAAATATCGAGTAAATAACAATTAGCGCGCAAACATGAGATATTTCTCATGCGCGAGAAGGGACTCTTAGGTATTCTAGGTCGTTACGTCTAACCACCTATCCTAAAGTCACGGAGCTCTGATACCAATCTGTAACACCCCGACCGATGGCGGATTATACATCGGGGCGCCACGTATTGTTTCATTACTCGTGACACTATTTGGGTGTCAATATTTAATAAATACATTTACCGCGCACGCGCAACACAATTCGTAAAGTAACATAAATCATAACATAACTTAAAATATTCAAATAACATAAACTTGTCTTGTTACATTTTAAACTAGGTCCAAAAGAAAAGAAAACATCCTATGTGTCCTCAAGCTTCCAGAAACAGCTACAGCAAACCTGAACATGTGTTAAAATAAAACGTCAACACTTGCGTGTCGGTGAGAAATCAAGTTTAATACATATAAATAGATAACAATATCTGCGCGCATCATGTGTATAACTGGTGTTCAACAAGGGTGTAATCAGATTGTGATCAAGCCTTAGATTATAGCTCATAGTTCAATCCGTGCTCCCAATTGAGCACAAAAACAAGAAAACTGTGCAAGTGTAAACAAAAGAGAAATCATAAACGATAGTTCTCCCGTGTTCATCTAATGGATCCATGAAAACTGCGGAATAGGCCGACAAGACGGTTAATGATCCACACATACAAATAAACAGCCAAGTCTACGTCCATAACACATGGGGTTTTGCGCGACAAAAGTTTATAAACAAGTTTAAGACTCAAGTTTGTACGAACACATGAACATCCCAAAACATTAAAAATAAAAAGGGATTAGGTACGAGATTACTCACCTGAAAAAGGTGTGTTGAAAGATAAAGCAAGAACCAACTTTTAAACAAGCACAAGTTAAACTATAAATAAGAGTTTATTGGTTTAACGATTGGTTTTTATGTCTTGAATATATGTTAGCATAGCAATATGTATCTTTAACAAATTATTATATATTATATATTACCGGAAATCTGGGCAGGACAAGGGAAAAGACGAAGGCAGAGAGAGGAGGCGGCTGAGGAACAACGGCAGAGGACAGGGAGAAGAGAGCAGAGGGAGAGGGATTTGGAGAGTGTTTAAGTGTAGTGTGTGAAGTGTTAAATAACAAGAAAATAGCTTTATATATAGGGAAACCCTAGGGAACACAATCCCTTAAAAAGAGGAAAAGATCTCATCAAATCAAGCAAAAGATATTAAAAGCATAAGAAAACAAAAGCAAAAGATATTAAAAGATATGGCAGCAGGGGAACAGGAAAAAAGGGCTGACAGGTTACAGAATAAAGCATGGGAGGAGTCAGATAAAGGTACTGGTCAAGGCATGGGAAAAGCAGATTTCAAAAGATTATGTCAGTCACTTTTTCTGCCAACCAATGGGGTTGGTGCGCATGCTTCGCCGAAAGTGACTATTCAGACAGAAGATAAGATATCACAAAAGTAAACGGGCTGGCTAAAACAGAAAAAGATACAAGTCTAGCGCGAGAAAGCTGCGCGCGAGAGGCTGCGCGCGTGAGAAGGCTAAGGCGCGCCGCGGGAAGAATTACATTTCTTAGCGCGCCGCGGGAGGAACTACAATTCCTAGCGCGTCGTGGGAAGAACTACAATTCTTAGCGCGCCGCGGGAAGAACTACCATTCTTAGCGCGCCGCGGGAAGAACTATGATTCTTAGCGCGATGCGGGAACAGTTCGCCTCGCGTATCGCAGGAACAGTTGGTCTTCGCGCAGGCTTCCTTGTAAGGAGTCTGGCGCGTGGAGCTGCGCAGACATCCTTAGGCGGGAAGAACCAAAGGACAAACAAAGAGTTAAGAGAAAAAGGGGGTTCAAGGCGTAAAGGGTAAGCAGAGGGGCGGGACGGCAACAAGAGAGAGAAAGGGCGAGATGGCGACAAGAGAGAAAGAGGCGGGACGGCGACAAGAAAGAGAAGGAGGCGGGACGGCGACAAGAAAGAGAAAGAGGCGGGACGGCGACAAGAAAGAGAAAGAGGCGGGAAGAAATTAATACTATTATTATTATTATTACTAAGTAATATAAAAAAATATATATAATTTATTTAATGTTAAATTTACAGAGATTAATAATCAAATTTTAAATCATAAAAAGAATCGGATTCGGAAACGGGTACCTGGGTCGGGTCGGATCGGGCAGTTGTCACACAACTCATAAATATCACAGTCCCGAAGAATATGGTCTTGCAAACACCACGACTGTGCTCTCGAAGCCACAAAAGCATATGTAGATACATCCTCGGTCGAACTGAGACCCAACCCCCTATAACGGGTCGGAAGTGATGCCAACCTCCATTAGAGATCCCCAAAGAACGGACCACCACAAACCACGATGTCCTCAATCGCCCTTCGAAGACCATTGTCAAATATAGAAACAGCTTCCCCCACATACATAGGTTGGCATGTTCTCAAACCGAACAAAAGCTTGGCGACTCCCATACTTGAGCGAAGCAAAAGGAGCTCGCATTGAGGGTCTCGAAGTCTTGGGAGACAGCTCATTAGTTCCACAGCGCTAGATGCCCTTTTCATAGCCAAACTGCTGATAAACCCCGCATCCCGGCTTACAGCACCACCAAGTAGTTTCACGCCAAGCACCGGTCTTCCAATCCCGCAAGGGAACAACCCATCCTGTACCTTCACCCCATTGCATGTTGGCCAAAATAACTCTGTTTTCTTAACGTTTAATTCAAGACCCAAACGAGGCCCCTCAGACCTGATAATATCTAATGCTTTGGCCACCTCTCTAGTATCCCGGATAATCGTGCCATCATCCAAGTACCAAGCATGAAAGAGAAGCTTGCACCGATCTCTGATTTGGTGAACAACTGGGTGCAAAACTAAGGCAAAAAGGAGAGGCCCAAGAGGATCCCCCTGTTGAACCCCAGTGGTGGATTTAATGTAAGTATCACCCACATATAACCTAGCCGACTGCCCATATAAAAAATCCACCTAAAGAGAAATGGATGGACATCAATTCCGGACCTCATGCAGAAGGGTCATCCTATCTACTAAGTTGAAGGCAAAACAAAACATAAACCAATGATGCGCATGAAAAGTGCTACTAATAATGGTCCAAATGTTCTTATCACACATTCACCCTCACATGTTATGATAAAGATGGTTTGTGATATTTACATCTACATTCACATGTTATGATAAAGATGGTTTGTGATATTTACATCTACATTGGACTTTAATAATCCAAATTTTTATCTAAGTCCATGTTAATTACAACCTAGGAAATATTTACACAAATTCAAAAGATTAAATGTATTTTCTTTCGTCAATCACATACTAATTGAAAAGTAATAACATTGGCCTTTAGATGACGTGGAAAATATGTATGAAACTGCTAGAAGAAAATGCGTTCAAAGTTGAAAATATCAGTAAACATTTTCTCAGTATGGATTAACATTGACCAATAAGTGAAAGTTGAGAGTATTAATACCCAATAACCCAATTAGTTTTGACATACTGAACTAAAAATAAATCCCCACTAGTTATTAGTGAACCCGAACTCCATGGATAAACATGAATTGGAAAACTGAGACGGGTATGAGATTAGATAATTTGTTTACGATTATAATATTGTGTGCTACCCAAACCGGTTACCCAAGTAATGAACCAAAATTTTATAAAAATATTTTTAAAATAATATTCTAATTAACTAATTTTTAAAAAATATTGTTTCCTGTTACCGAAGCAGCCGGTAACCAGTAAAACTTAACCGACACGTGTCAATCACTCATTGATCTGCCAAACCCTCGTTCCGATTATCCATTGCGCCGCCATTCATCTTATAAATCAACTCACTCACTCACATGGTTGCGGCAACTCACCGGTGATACTATTTCCGACCGCCGTCCACCAATTCGATAATATTATTATGATTTCCCACCAGTTTCTGGATAAGGGTTTTGTTAATTTATATTGTTTTCATCTGTTTTATAGTTGTTGATTGATTGATTTGATAGTGTAGGTAAGGTGTTTGTGAAAATGCCTCAATAGGGTTAGTATTGTTTTTGTGTAGGCAAGGTGTTTGTGAAAATGCCTCAATAGGATTAATATTGTTTTTGTGTAGTTAAGGTGTTTGTGGAAATGTTTCAATAGGGTTATTACTGTTTTTGAGTGTTGTTTTTATTAAAGTTGTTTTTAGTAATTTAACGGGTTCGATAAAGTGGCGAAGATGAGTTTGGGTGCAACGGAGGATGATTCGGGGACGGAGATTCATCTCCCAGATGATATTGACTGGGAGATGCTCGATAAATCAAGGTTTTTTTTCCTCGGTGCCGCATTGTTCTCGGGTGTTTCGGGCATGTTGTATCCGATTGTGGTGTTGAAGACACGGAAACAGGTGCTTGCGAAAAATATGCCTTGTGGGAAGTTGGCGGTTGAGATTATGAAACATGAAGGTTGTAAGGGGTTTTATAAAGGTTTCGGGACGTCGTTGATGGGGACGATTCCGGCTCGGGCTTTGTATATGGGCGCGCTGGAGATGACGAAGAGTAATGTTGGTTGTGTGACGGTGAAAATGGGGTTTTCGGAGGCGAAAGCTGCGGCTATAGCTAATGCTGCGGCTGGGTTGAGTGCAGCCATGGCTGCACAGTTGGTTTGGACTCCTATTGATGTTGTGAGCCAGAGGTTAATGGTTCAAGGTGGAAACAGTGGTCACAGTGGTCACAGTGCGGTTAGATATAACGGTGGTATTGATGCGTTTAGGAAGATTATTCAAACTGATGGTGTTCGTGGGTTGTATCGTGGATTTGGGATTTCGATCTTGACATACGCTCCGTCTAATGCTGTGTGGTGGGCGGCTTATTCCACGGCTCATAGGGCGGTTTGGGGCGGGATTGGTTGTTATTATTTGAAAAAGGAAGGAAATGGCGGTGGTGGAACTGGAAGTGGAACTGGAGTTGGGTTTACACCGGATTCTAAGGCGGTGGTGGCGGTGCAGGCGGTGAGTGCCGCCATGGCTAGTGGGTTTTCAGCGGTGGTTACAATGCCTTTGGATACAATCAAGACAAGGCTGCAGGTTTTGGATGGAGAAGGGAGTAATGGGAAGGCGAGTATTATGCAGATGGTTAGGAATTTGGTGAAGGAAGGTGGATTGAGTGCTTGTTACAGAGGATTGGGTCCGAGATGGGCTTCGATGTCTATGTCAGCAACTACAATGATCACCACCTACGAGTACCTTAAGAGGCTTTCGGCCAAGAATCAAGATTTCCATGCTTTGGGTTGAGGGGTGTCTTCAAAAAAAGGTAAGAAAACACTAGAAATGTATATACTGTATATATTTAGGTGAAAGTTGTTATATTGTTATCAAGGTTCATGTTAATGGTTAATAGGTTAATAGGATGAACCATTATGCACATTCACATACATATGACTGTGTAAATACCTTAGAATTTACAGAATCAGGATCAACAATGGTCTCTGCCAAGATAGTTATGCTTCACAGAAGAATGCGAGATGGTTCCATGCTTGCACCATGGCTCGAGCCGGATGGAGTTGGGTTTTCACAAGCAATGTTTTAAGGGTTAGAAAAGAGTTGTGGTTTGACATCAAACTGGCATACTTGTTGCCATAATCTGTTGTGTACTTTTTAACACTTTATTTTATACACCAATGAATTTTAACACGACATTTCTGAATGATACGCAAATGCATGTTCTATGTGACACCGGCTTACATATCATTATTTTTCTCGTACATATGACTCTGATCCTATAACACCCGCTCACATATCAGAAGCCTACTCTCGGTGGTATTTAACTGACAAATATTAATTATTTATGCAGTCATGACTCGTGTATCGTCCATTCTTATCATATGCCTTTATTGGTAATGCCATAAACCTACATGTCCTATATAAAGGCTATAAGGCATGACTCAGGTGGCTCAAACTCGCTAAACGCAATTTTTATGAACATATGTACAGAGTGTGCATGCTATGTGAATATGTGATGCATGGGAGGTTGTTAACATGATGACATAATTTGCTATATAAATTCACGAATTAAATAGTCAAACCCGTCTTTAAAACAAACAAATAACAGACGCAACAATGTATAATAACGATAGAGAAATTTCTAAAAGAAAGTTCCCTGCTATGGGCTTTACCGTTTATCAGTGTTTTCTTCATTACTGATATGCCTAAGTTCTAAATTCTAATCATATCATCCTCACCGTAATATTTTGTAATCAAGGTTGTAGAGTGCAGTAAACTTAACAACCGTTAGTTGACATTTTCTTGGTTGGATACAGGAAAATGGCGCGTTTCTAATCATGACGAAATAAAAGAAAAACACGCTGTTTTCTGTAAAAACCCGATATAATAAATAAGCTTAAAAAACTTGATATATAATAAAAGATAATGATATAGTCACATGATCTTCCACACCAAACACAGAGCATTCAATAATAAACGAGACTGCAAAGTATCATAAAAGTTACTTTCCTATCAAAATTATCATCTTAAAACACCAAAATTGCAGGCCACAAGAAACAACCACATGAGGCTTTCAACAAAATTTTCATCTAAAACACAAAACGTAAAGCACTTAACTGCTCTAACGCATATTAAACAATTGCACGGGCAATTTTTGTTTCTGACCATCAAACCCAATAGTCGTAACCTCCAGTGAAATGTCAATGCTACGATGTTCAACACCACGTGCAATACTGATACGCGCGTTAATTTTGACTGCTGGGTTGACTTCACTCCCAACCTTTGAACAACTCTTGGAAGTCAACTTCTTGAATGTTAATGAAATTGGTTCACAAAGAGTCAGTAAAGTTTGAGACCAATGTGTTGGAGGGGTATATGGTGATGTTGACAAAACCGTAGGGGCTTCTTTGCAAAACCTGCTTGTGAATGAAGTATCGAACCATAGAACTACTCCATAACACTTTGTTATGGTCGACTCTGCCTCTGTTGACTTTTGTTCTAATTGAACAGATGCAGTGAAATCAACTTCATCCGGTTTCATTGTCGCCAAATCAAACTCCTAGTACCAGTAGAATAACAATACTCAATATCTTATATTATTATCATTAACAAGAAAATATATTATTTAACCAAACCTGTAGAAGAGCAGTATTTGTCACCAAATTATTTGCATCCACCACATCGACAATAGGAATATGAGCAGCATCTTTAACCAACTCGTTACCGACAGAAGACATGTTGAATCCATAAACATTTTCCCAAAACGGGATACTTGTAGCACCTTTTCCAAATCCAGCAACAAACTATAATATAAACGATAAAAACAGAACACTTAGTACACGTTTCACTAAATCAAAATTCACTGGGATTAGGAGTACAAACCATGGTAGCTGTATCAGGAAGCATGGCACCACCGGGCTTTAACCAATGGTCACGTGCAACAAGCACCGAGCTGAGCATTGACTCATAAAGTAGGCAGTAACCCATCCACTCACTGACTAACACATCAACACTTTTAGGCTTAATTTGACCAGATTTAATAAGATCTTCAACCATGCTATTAATAACTTTAACTACTCCAGTTTCCTGTTTTGTACTTTCGTTTGAAGCTTCATTATACAACAAACCATTGTCCTTTGCAATCTGAAGATATTGAAACAATATAAAGTTTCATTACAGGACGACATGCTGCTCATTAAAGGTGAAGATGTTAAAAACAATAACTAAATCAATGAGTTACCTGAGAGGCTACTGTAGCCATTTTATCACTTGCTTCAACTGCATCTACTATTTTGGCCCCTCCTTGGGCTGCAAATAGACTAATAAAAACAAAATTTTAAACAAAATAAGCTATCATTTTGTAGACCGATCTATAATACACAGGCTAAATAAATTAAGATATAAATATTACTCTAAAACAACAGAACCTCACCTTAGTATTCCTGTGCCACAACCAACATCCAAAACAACAGCATCCTTAAAAAGAGAAGGATTGTCTACAATGGCTTGTCTATAAGCATCTGTTCTTACCTACATCACACAACAAATTATTTATAAATTTCATTTAGATGATTAAAATAAGTAAAAATGTAAAACAATACCTTATCACTTAACATCTCTTTGTGTATACCAAATGAGCTATACGAGCCAAAATAGTCCTTATTCACGATCATAACATTACGGTCAACAGCACTCAAAGAAGATTCATTGAATCTTTTACCGTTTGAGCTCTCCTCGTTACTTGCAGAAATAGAAGTGTTCCCGTTCACTTGATATGATTCCCCATCAGATTTGTCATCAATGCTCATCGTTTCTATTCCGTCTGTATTTCTAGCCATATCATCATCATCAGCTTCATCTTCATCAAAACTAAACAAAAGATTATCTTCTTCCATATACGGTTTAAGATACATGGCATCATCCCATGGAAGATTACTGCTTCCAAAACCAGATGGTTCATGTAAATGATCTTGTAGCTCTTTCCTAGACTCACAGGTACTTCCACAGCTCCAACATCTATTCTCCGCCACCTGGTACAATCGTTAAATAAATGAATAACAGTGTTCCAAAAATCGAAATTAGTTGGCGACTAGTTACTGAACGGTGGCTTACCGATTCGATTTTAAGTAATTGGACCCTATAATCAATATTTGGTCAAAGCCGGCCAAAATTGGTGAAGACTGGTTAAATTAGGTTAAAGTTCAATCAAAATCGGTCAACAATTTTGAAATATTTGATAAAAAATATACTTATTTTATAAAACTATAAATTTTATTATGCAAGTAAATATACATAATTTTGAAAAACTACATATAAAATTGCAATCCAATTAATCACGATAAATACGTTTTAATCGCTAGTCGGTATCCCACCGCCCGACCAAGGCCTAGCAATAGGGGTGCAAATGAGACAAGCTGCTTGCCTGCTTGCAAGCTACTCAAGCTCGATAAAAAAGCCTAGCTTTTTCGAGCTCGAGACTCAACTAAAGCCCGTTTAGTTATAAAGCGCCGAGCTCGAGCTGAGCTTAGGCTCCCTTAAGATTTTCTCTAAAATATATAAAAATAATAAAAACGTATAAAAACTGTTTAATAAAATATAACAAGCCGAGCTTGAGCTTTAGAAAAAGAGTTCGAAACGAGCCAAGCTCGAGCTCAACCTCTCGTAAATCAAAACAACCCAAGCTGAAGCACAGTCGAGCTCGGGCTCAGCTCGTTTACGCCCTACCTATCGAGTTCTACAACACTAACATATATACACAACATTAACAAAAAGCAATTAATTAAAACAGTTGGTGTCTAAAAGTCTAACCTTGGATCTAACATAATTAATAAGCTTAACACAGCCATAGAAATCCAACTTCAATGCCGCCTTAATCCTTGTAAAATCAAACCGGTGACTCGAACCGCAGTGCTCAAATAATAAACTAGTTGAAGTGAATCTAGATTCACAGAACAGACAGAGCAAATTTAGGTCATCATTATTATCATCTTCTTCTCCGTCAGCAGTCCAATCATCCCAAATCTGTTCTTCTTCATCAATATCAGTGTCTTCCATGCTCTGCATCTCTTGTTCTTCGAGGTTATTGTGGAGTGGAGCCGCCATTGGTTTAATTAGGTTAAACTGAACAGAAATAGAAGAAATTGAAGTTAATTAAGTTGTTAGTTTGTTAAAGATAGGTTATATTAAGGACATAGAGTGAAATTAGAACCTGTAGATGGAAGCAGTTGAAGAAATTGAAGCTGCTGCTGCTGCTGCTGACAGCAAGGGTTTTAGACAGACTAGGGTTTTTATTTGATAATTAATAAGTATTATTGATTGAACCGGTAATATGGGCTGGGTTTATCCGGTCTGACGCTTTTTAATCTGATTTCAGTTTTAATAAATTATAAATTTTGAGAATTAACAAACGATAATTTTAGTTCATAAAGAAAAAATAAGCGAAACTAATATTTTATTTAAGGGTGCAAACGATCCGAGCTACTTGAGACTGCTCGTGAAAAAGCTCGATCGAGCCAAGCTTAAATGAGCCTGAACCCGAGCTCGAGCCTTGAAGTAAGCTCGTTTAATAAATGAGCCCAAGCTCCAGCTTATTCGCTTGTGGAGCCTGAGCCAGCTCACGAGTTTAAACGAGACTTTCAATAATATAATGCTTGTAATATATATTATATTAATATATTTAATAATCATTAATTAATCTATAAAATATTATGAGAAAATAACTAAGCAATATATATTATGTTATATATAAAATTATGATTGACAAAATATATTTAAGTAATAATAAATACATAAAAATTAATTAATAAATAGTAAACAAGTGGAGTCCGAACCAAGCTCGAGCTTTAAAATCTACTAACAAGCTGAGCTCGAGCTTAGAGATAAAGATCGAAACAAACCAAGCTTAAGCTTTGAGTAAGTTGAATGAGTCGAGCTTGGATTGGCTCGTTTGCACTCCTAATGCTATTCATATATAAATATATATTCATATAAAAATGTTAGTTTTAATGTCTGTTTGATTACATTATGTATACATATCTAACCATGAAGTGAAAGTTACTCGAATCTCGGATGAAAGTAATTATTGAAATCATATGAGAGTTTGTGTATAAAGAGTTTTATGTCTATTGTCTAACCCCATGTTTGTGCCAAGTAGTTTTATATATTACATGATGGAATGTTTTACGACATTGTTCCGCAAAGGTGACGTGATACTGAAAAGTGAAAACCATGTTATTCTCGTACGGAGGTTTATAGCCTACTGAAGAGTTGGTAAAACTCGACAAATGATAATAACAAAGAAGCGGGGAGGATGAGCGCCGGGAGTAGCGGGGTGATATGTACATAGCTTTAGGTGGATACAAGCTGTTTACTGAACCTGTTGTATAGAGTGAGAAAAACATTGTTCACTTCATACTAATAATGTTTTAACAATATGGAGAAACATTGTAAATAGGGATGGCTAGAAAGAAGAAAAAACCAAGTCACTCGGGTAAACCGAATTATTCGGGACAGGTATACTCGAAGCCTGACTGGTTGTTGTAATTGAGTCGAGCCAGGGTAAGCTCGGGCTCGAACATAAATGAGCTTACTCGAACTCGGCTAATTTACTTTATTGAGCTGAAAAAACAAGCTCAAGCTTAGCTCATTTAAAGCTCGAGCCAAACTTGTATAAAAGACAAAATACAATATTTACATACATTTTATTTGAAATTTATTAATTAGAGAATTAGAAGCGTTATAAATTTTATTTTTGTTCGTTTTCTATAATTTTCTATAGAGTTAAGTGCCATTTTAGTACCTATGGTATGGTCAACTATGCAACTTTGGTACTTATTTTTTATTTTGTACAAATTGCTACCCCAGTTTAAAAAAACTTGCATTTTTAGTACTTTTTTTTCTATCCCAGTCTATTTTTTCCGTTAAGTCAGAGATAATTTGGTAACTTCGTTATTTTCTTTATTTTTTCCATTTCTTTTAAACGCTTATATGTTGTAAACGCCAAATCCACAATCATAACATCAAAATCCAAATCCTAAACCCCCAAACCCTTTCTCCATATCATCATAGGGTTTAAGGTTTTACGATATTTTGGGATTTAGGATTTGGATTTTAATGTTTTGATTTGGGGATTTAGGGTTTATAAGCTATAAATGTTTAAAAGAAAAGAAAAAAACAAAGAAAATAACGAAGTTACCAAATTATCCCTAACTTAACGGAAAAAATAGACGGGGTTAGAAAAAAAGTACTAAAAATGCAAGTTTTTTGAAACTGAGGTAGCCATTTGCACAAAATAAAAAATATGTACTAAAGTTGCGTAGTTGATCAAACCACATGTACTAAAATGACACTTAACTCTTTTCTATAATATTTTAAAGATCGAGTGGTATAATATATGTATTATTTATAATTTTTTTCATGTTGGTATGCTATTTTATATACACACACACAAATTAAAATTTAGGTTTAAATCTAGCCGAGTCGCCCTAGCTCGAGCTCGGTTTGTTTTGAAATCCAGCCCAACCAGCTCATATAGAATCGAGCTTTCTTTGAGCTGAGCAATTTTAAAGCGAGCCACAAGCCACAAACTTTTGGAACAACACTAGAATGGTTTAGGGATGGGTACGGAATTTGTTTTTTAAAATTTCTCATAAGTATGAGATTAGGTGATACCTGACATGATTACCCGAAACCATATACTCGTTTACCTGAACTATATACATGAATCATAAACCCCGAGAATTTTTAATTTTAATTTTTTCTTAACCTTTGTCTAATAATGTTTCATTTCAGTAGATTAATTATACGAAAGACTAATTTTTCTGTTGAGATACGTATTTAATGATAATGTTTATATCATATATGCTATGAAGTATATAAATAAAGTTATATAAAAATTATAATGATATTATTAGTTAATGATACTTTTGTATGCATGCAATGTATTGTATATTAACTTGTACTTTAGTTCAGTAACTACATAAAGATGTTTACCAGTTTACGTGATTTCATACTTAAAATCGGTTTTATACCGAACATGTCTTTATAAATGTATACTTATACATAAGTGCGTATTTGTAAACGAATAAATACATAAATAAATAATAAACATTCAATGGTGTGTTCAAAATACCAAACTATCTGTCGTATCATAGAACAGCCACGCCGTCACAACCGAACTATAGGGCATATACATTTCAAACAACGGACCAACACACCCGTTTTGATTTAAACGGTTTGATCAGTTTCAAGTTTGATTGATAGTTTTCTACATAGTGTCTGTCACACATGATGATAATGGTAGTATCAATGAATCAATGATACTATCATACATGGATTAGAAATCATATGGTCATAATCTGTTTGCAAAGGACACAAACTCCCTTAAACTCTTATTTAAGGTTTTCTTGTGCCCGGAACTTAACTTAAATCATATATACCTATTTAGCATTCAATAAACACTCACCGGGATAGAACGTCGTTTTCTTTGACAATTCACATATACGAGACAGTAACAAAAAAAAAATAACAATAATAATAATAAAGCACACTCTTATACCGTGTAAAACAAGACTGCCATAACTTATAAAACTGTTTTACTGAGATAACACTACAAACTTGTGCTGTGTTAATGGCATTAATTACTAAAATCTTCTATATCAGGTACATTATTTCTTGGTAATGTTACAGTTCCAAAACGTTAACCAAATTGTGTGTCAAGAATTCGTAAGAAACATAAGTACTGATATAGTTAAGAACAGATTCAGATTCTGGACCGAAGATGGTTTCATCTAATCCATTCAGTCGATGTGTTGGCACGGCTGCAGAGACAAAGTTATCGTGTTAAATTCATCATTTTTACACAGAACCAAGATTATGGCAAAAGTTGAAAGCATGAATGAAGCATAAACTGCAATAACAAAATTATACACTATAGAGGTGACAAAATGGGCATGCGACCCAACATACTTTCTGTCCAAAAATTGCAACTATTATGGTTACAAAAATCATAGTATTTCAATATAAATCCAATATTAGGAGCAAAATACACTATATTTATAAGCGACTTTCACCCCATTTCCTGTTCTATTTTTTTTATTTTCTATTTTTTTTGTCTAAGCTGCCTTATCTACAGAAAAAAACAAAAAAAGCAGATGATTGCTAAGTGTAATACTGTAACGGCTTGTCTTATATTAGATGTATGCAGTAAAAGAAACAATTTCTAAAACTTGTATATACTACTAGTGGAGATACATTAATGACATAACATCATCACAACATGGATCTTTTAAGTTTTAACCAATTATTAGGTATTAAAATGTAGATGATCAAAGCTATGAGTTTAACCTTCGCTAACATTTTAACATTTCATTTATATTTTTTGTAACAAAGCAGGCCAACAAGTTTACACAAAAAGGTCTCGGTGACTCAACTACTCAATGCAACTAGCAAAAAAAAGATAATATAAAGAAAGATTCTAATCATGTAAATGATTGCGTTTTAGGTTTTCGTATCATTAGGTAAGTATATATTAATCGACACACTTTATCAAAAACAATCAATCATATCCTACAGATTTAGACAAACTTCAAACCAAACATTTTCAATAAGAAAGTTCACTAAACAATTCAAAAGCAGAACTTACCGCTTTATATAAAAACAAGCATGACACATTTAGGAGTAGCAGCAGGTATTCTATTCAGCCCTTCCGCTTCCAGAAAGCGGCTCAAATTCTTGTCTTCTAAATGTTTCTGAAACATAACATAGAAAATATATATTAAAAAAAAGAGCATACAAAACCAACAGTTAGTCAATCCCAAATTGCAGGCCTCAAATGTAGTCAATCCCCAAATTCGACTATAATCTAGTTTACACAAACTCAAAAATTGAGACGACAACTTCACAAATAATGATTGTATTTAGGGGTGAGCCAAAACCAAACCATAACCGTAAACCAAAAGTAACCATAGGCGAACAAAACTGTGAATTTGATTAAACAACCATTCGGTTAACTTATGATTACGGTTAAAGTGTCTTCGTGAACTGACTTTAACGAAACCGAACCGAACCTTGTACGTATTTTTTCCAAATTTTATATCTCTATTTCCATCTTTCATACCTCAAATTCTAGCTTCAAACATTTAAATTTATACTGCAACTTGGAAACAACATCTTTCAGCTTCGAAAATTCATAACTGAGCTTGAATCATCATAAATTCATAACCAAACAACTTTCAACTAAAACAAAGAAAAAAATACATTGGACAATTAACTAAACTAAACCGACCTAAGGTTAACTGAGCATTCATAACCAAACAGAACCGACTTCGCACACCCCTACTAATTATAACAATTACAAGATGACATTGATTAAATAATGAATTTGATTCAGAAACTAGAGGCTAAAGGTAACAAATTTGAAGTGATATGAGTTTGCTGCTTACAGATAAACATTCTTTGTATTTGTGCCACTCGGAAACACATTCTTCTTTATCCCAGTGTCCCTTCAAGAACTTCTCAGAATACCACCTGCAATATACACATCATAGTATTAATTAGGGCTTTTCACTATCAACCCTAATAATAATAATAATCATATTACTTACTTGTTGAAACAGTTATGATAAGCAGTTCTGAGATCGGCGCAAGGAGACGTGTTTGTTGATGATGATGAGTTTCGTCTGTCTCTTATGAATCCCATGTATGTATGGTATGTATATGTGTATGTATGTAAACTAACTGATGATGATCAATTAGGGTTTATTGTTTTGAATAGAATTTTTGATTTGGGGATAAATTGATGATATTATTACAATTTCAATTTCTGTCTTGGATTTTCAAGATTGGGTTTTTAACCTCTTTCCTTTACGGTGAACAAATAGGAACAAAAGTTAAGTTAATTTTTATTAATTTCAATTATTATTTTTTTTTTGTTGTCGCCCTTGTTGATTATTGAAGGTTTCATCTTTTAACATATTTGGTTTTACTAGTTTGCGATTAACGAAATCCTAACGCTGATAATTGTAGGTTGTCAGAAAAACGTTTTTTTTTGTCGGAATACTCACATATATTTCTAGAAAACTCAACATTTTCGCCCTAAACATCTTTGTAACATTGGATCGGATCTTTATGAACCTTTTTTGTAGTAAAAGCCATTATTATTAAGGTCGTCGGAACCCTAGAACCATCGTTAGAAGCGGTTGGTGGTGATGGTGGTTGTGGTGTTTAGGTTGAGTTTTCTGGCAAAAAAAAAAATTGACTTTTCCAGCGAAAAGCGTTTGCCCGACGACCTGCAAATAATGATGTTATGATTATGTTAACCGCGGACCGTTGAGAACAAATACGTTAAAAGGTGGGACCGTCAGCAGCCAATTCGTGACCGGCAACGATCAAATGATAATAGTTGGGATTAATAAAAACCAATATACCTATAATAAAATAAAAAAAGTAGTTATTGAATTATTATGAAAAAATATATTAGATTTAGACGAAAATAATAGCATCAGAACCTGAGGTGCGAATGTCGTGGTGGAGGGCTGGACAAGAGAAGACGGACCTGCTTACGTTGTGAAGCTCAAGTCCATGAGCGGACAGAGGTGTTCCACCACTCTCACATCACTAGATGTTCCAAGACGGCGATCTCGTAACATAACATGTTTATACGAAAGTAAGATGGTTATCTCATAACATAACCATTTTACGAATCACAACTAAATATATATCCACAAGTTATATGATTATAATAGTTGTAAATTTTCGTATTTTTTTCCTTGTCGGCGTTGAACAAGACGTCACTGTATGTTTCATTTACTACATCGTTTTATATTAAAAAGTTATGTTTTTTAATGTTGATGATGCCCATTTACCATGCAATTCGACTCACTCTAAACAATCGGTTAACCACTTTGTCATTTAAAACCATATGCGTTTTATCTTGTTATTTTTCATATCGACCAGTCGTGAAGTGAGGTTAAACCATGATTTGTTTCAAATTGATCTGTTTTGACAATGACAAACATTAACAAATTTTATCAAGCATTGCTCTTCTATTCAATCATGAGGCTTAATATGTGTGTCAATATTATTTGACTTCACATTAAATTATTTAATTATTTGCACTTTTCAATGCTATTTTTTTAACAATAAAGAATTTCACGTGCAAACCCACCAACCCTTTCGGGGCTATGCTCAAAGACGACTTCTTGACCGCCGTGAGACCATACCTCCTGATACGCGAGAACCAGATGAAATCAAAAATTTATATGAGCCTTGTTTGATAAATTTACATCTACTTGAGTAATGCTTCTTATAATCCATTATTTCAAAAGGAATTTTTGATGCATAAAACCTTTGCTTATCTCCTTTTTATTCTACTTTAATTCTCTATAAATCATTTTAATGCAAGAGTTCGTATCACTTGCACCATATACATAATCTATAACGAAAACTTTACGCGACTCAGTTAAAATAACTTCTAGCAAAGACAACCATTAGTACTAGAGATCTTTACCTGCCAAAAGCTCACACACAATAATAGTAATAATAATAAAACAGTCAGAAATATCCAGAAAAATCTAAAAAAAAAACTGCCACAAGAGAAGCCAAGTTGTTGACTTGTCAACCTGGGCAAACATAACACACAACCAGCCCTAGTTTACTACCCCTCACTTGGGCTTTTTATACTCTACTGTACACTTAATATATTGTGGATGGTCAATACTGCCCTCAAATCTTTGATTCAATACAACGAGTTCAAGGAAAGAGGCAGGCGTTTTAATAGCGAATGTAGGGGTAGCTTTGGTATTTCCCAGGCAACAACCTGATATTAATAAACAAGTTGTGCCCTCCGATTCCATAGCTTAGCTAACTATGGCAGCATCGAGTCATCGACTGATGTCAGCATTTGTATGTCGCTTTCTTTGGCTGCTGCTTTTGTTGCATAATCCAGCTTCAGTTCACCTGCTGTTATGTCAAGAAACGGTTTTTATGTTATTAGAGAAAGCACAACAGATGACAAAATGGTGTTTTTGACAAAACGAGTTCAAGAAAAGTAGAAAACACAAGGGCAAAACTGTCTTTTTGGGAAACACGTTCAAGAAAACACGACAAAGGGCAATTCAGTCTTTTTGGCAAAACGCATTCAAGAAACCACAACAAAGGGCAAAACAGTCTTTTTGCCAAAAAGAAGTTAAACAAAAAACCATAAAAAGTTCGAGAATTTAAGAATTTAAAATTCAGCTGAACTTAGTATGTGCTTACCATATAAAGAATCACTAGACGCACTCCGCATGAGATCTGGTCAAAGTCAAACAAGACTTGGTAAAGATATCAATATATAAATATTAAATATTAGATAATAATCTCAACTAACTTACCAGGATTATCACGCAGTGCCTTTACAGCATCAAAGTTCTTGTACGTATAGCCCACAAAGTTCAAATCTGTATTATTCAACTGCTGCTGTATAATAACAGTAAAAACACAATGTATCACAACAGAAGCAACCAAAACAATGATTCATTATACATCATTATACAACTTTACGTTAATATTAAAGAAGAACGCACCTTCCGTGAGGGTCCTGAACCAGTTCTTCCAGAAGTTGGAGGGTTCAACTGATGAAAAGTTCAAAACTTTAGTCCATAATTAACTGACAATTGTTAATGACCTCAAATGACATAATGTATTTATATAAATTGTTAAATACCTCATCAAACTTCATAAAATTTCGGGTGTCTAGTTCTCCGTTGACTTCAGGTTTGAAAGCTGCTTCCATTTCATATAACTTATCCCACTCAACATCCTTGAACCACGGGTGTGCCTGAAACAAATAAAAGTTGATTATTGAATAATCAGCTCAAGGGGTAAATAGGAAAATTCTATACCTTTATTTGGTCAGGCCCACATGTACCGAGCCTATGCTCAACATCACAAAGCAACCTGTAGATGAGATCCTTAGCTTCTGGTGACAACATTGTGTCTTCTGGAAACCTAAGATGATTCTTCCAATGAACAATCTGATATATTCGCTTAATCAGCTTCAGATAAAAATTATAAAATAAAATAAAATAAAATAAAAATAAAAAATTATTGGTGCTTCTGTAAGTAGATGCATGATTGTGTCATACCTTCCTGCATGTGGTTATTGGATCATTTGCATAGAATGGAGGATATCCAACAAGCATTTCATACATTATAGCACCTAAAGACCACCTGCAACAAGAACAGTTGTTAACAAAACTCGTGATGTAAAATAATAATAATAATATAATAAGCAAAATCACACGAACCAATCACACTCCATGCCATATCCTTTCTTCAACAAAACTTCAGGAGCAATATAATCAGGTGTGCCCACCGTTGAAAACGCCTTTTCACATAAAACGAACAAAAGTTAGCATCTTTATAACTCAAAATCATTGCCTGGAAAGACAGTGGCAAAGTTATAAATAGAAACAAACCAGTTTTCTCCTGTTCATCTGCCAGTGCTGAAGCTGTTCATGTGCACTTTTCCATTTATGTCCATTTTCAGCATCGGGGATGCCATCAATGTCCATTGGTTCACTTATATTTTCATCAACCATAGCTTCATTTTCATTTAATGTAGATAATGTTCTACAATCAAGCGGCTTGCAGAGGCCAAAATCTGAAAGCTTCATGTGACCATTTTTGTCCAGTAGAAGGTTGTCAGGTTTTATGTCCCTGAAATGAAAAAAAAAACAACATAAAATAGATAAATTTCACTTCACCATGTTCCATTTTGTTATCCAGCTAAAAAAAAAAACAGAGAGAGTGGCAATGTTAGAACGAGTCTATCCAAGAAAAGAGAAGGGTAAAATGGCAACATGTTAAATAAGCAAAAAAATTCAAAACATCATACTAAAACAAACCCTTTTCAACCCAAATCAATCTTGATTTGTTATCTCACCCGCCCATCTTGCCAGCTCTACTAAAGTTACAATCTTGATTATCTTGATTCAAGAAAAGAGAAGGGTAAAATGGGAACAGGTTAAATAGGTGAACAAGTCAAGCGGCTCATACTAAAACGAATCCATCTCAGCCTGAACTAATTTTGACCCATTATCCACCCGCCCATCGTGCCACTTCTAATAAAGTTACAATCTTGATTATCTTTTGACAAACCTGTGAATGTAGTTATGTTTGTGAATGGACTCAATAGCCAAAACACTTTGAGCAATATAAAACCTAGCAACATCTTCTTTTAATGTGTCTTCTCTCATTAATAAAGTCATCATGTCGCCACCGGGTAGGTATTCCATAATGAGGTACAAATACTCGGTGTCTTGAAACGAGTAATATAATTTCACTATGCAATGACTTGCCACTTCTGCAAGCAAGTTTCTCTCAGCCCTAACATGTTCCACCTATAAAACAAAATATGAAATTTGTTTAATTACAGTAAAAGAAAGCGAAATGCAGTTTGACTAGTCAATAAGAAGATATATTATCTACCTGTCCTCTAACAAGCATTTCTGATTTCTTTAGCTTTTTCATTGCATAAATATTGCCAGATTTGTTCTCCCGACATAACCGTACCTATAATGAAATAAGATCAATCAAAAGTTCAAACCTCAAAATGTGATTTATTATTAAAATTGTTTTGTGTTTATTTCTAACCTCTCCAAAGGCTCCTCTTCCAATGATGGTCAAAAGTTCAAAATCATCAACACATATTTTGTTCCGTTTAAGTCGCATAAACTCGGTTTCCTTTCTTTCTAAATCCTTAATCAGATTGATCTGCTCCTCTTTAGGCACATCTGAAGAAGCCAACTTCCTCTCCAAAACCCATCGCCTGCAAAATAAAAAGTTCAACACAAAATTTTAAAAATACTTGGAAGCAAGCCATTAAGATCATTTCAATGAAACATTCTATTTATATAAATTTCTACTTCAAGCCATATGACCGCTTTGCATAAAACCAAATATTTTTAACTTTAGCCAGACGTCTTTTCAATGTGACATCTAGGGATGAGCAAAACGGGTACTGGTACCGACTTGACCAAATCGGTACCATGTTTTGAGTTTTCGGTACCGGTACCGGTATTTCCTGAATTTTGCCTTCAATACCGGTACCTAACCGAGCATTTCAGTACCGGTACCAAGAATTTGGGAAAATCGGTATTTGGGAAAATCGGTACCGGTACTCGCTCATCCCTACTGACATCCATGTATACTAAAAAGAAGTCAACATTTGAACTATGGGTGTCAATTTGCTTGCGTGTTAACTTGAAAAACAGTAAAGAGTATATGTCATCCAAAAACCGTAGATATCAGTGACGACTGACGGATCCATGATTTTCAACCATGTTATTCATAGTCATAGCAAAAAAATCTAAGGAGATATACTATAATAATGATTATTTTAACTTCCTTTTATCCACCCACGGCGAAAATATTCCTATTTTATATTAAAATTACATCATTTGTTAACTTTTGTGACACGAAACCTAATTTGAAACCTCTCCTACTTAATATACGATTAATACTAAAAGTTCAAACCATAAATGTTGCAGGAATGCGAATTATCTATAACACCACAACTAAAGATGCCAAAAATCACAAGTTTTGGCAACACAATATAATACTAGCCAAAAATCACAAGTTTTGGCAACACAATATAATACTAGTACGGGACACTCACCAATGATACAAAACCTCTCTAGACTCAATAATACACAACCTAAAATCAACTTATAATTCTCAACAAATCACAACTTTTGGCAACACAATATAATACTAGTATGGTACACTCACCAATAATACACAACCTAAAATAAACTAATAATTCCCGGCTGTCGTCGATACGAATTGGGTGCCATATCAACATTCCCAACTACCATTTCAAGCTAATTAAGAATCTTCTAACCTAAAAATACAAGAAAACTACAACAAGAATTCAAATCAACTACAAGCATCATCTCAAACACTAACTAAAATTCCCCATTTATCAATTCAGTTACTTAACCTACTAAACATGGATCTATCCAATCTTTTAACAGTTTTTCAACAACCAAGCCTAGATCTCACAGCACAATAAATTCAAAAGAACAAAAACAATTTTGGTTCCAAACACAAATTCACCAGTCGAAGATTCTTCAATTAAACAACATAAAACAACAAAAAGTGTTAAAAAAACTTGGAATTAAGCCTTGGGTTCACATAAAAATCAAAACTTTATAACAAAATGTGACCTTTCAAACAATTTTGGTACCAAACACAAATTCAGCAGTCCAATATTCTTCAATTAAACACATAAAACAACAAATGGTGTTAAAAAAACTTGGAATTAAGCCTTGGATTTTAATAAAAATCAAAACTTTATAAAAAAAATGTGACCTTTCAAGCATTTTTGGTATTCACTAGTCCAAGATTCTTCAATTAAACACATAAAACAACAAAGGGTGTTGGAATTAAGCTTTGGAATTTAATAAAAATCAAAACTTGATAATAAAAATGTGACCTTTCTTTGCGTTCTTGAATGTTCTTCATCTGAGTCTTGTAGTGATTCTCTATAAACTGTTTAGCAGCAGCCACTTTCTCCATGGTCAAACTTGACCCTTGAATTTCATCATCTCCAGCTTTGACCACATCTTCCATTGTGTGAATCTTGATGTGGGTTGTGTGTTATCTTGGTCTGCAAACAATGAAATTTAGAAGTAAAATGGAAAGCTCAAGAAACCCTTTATGGGTTACCTCAGCAGGCAGCAGCAGCTGATATTAAGTGAGAAAGTAATTAATTTGTAGTGTATGTATGTATGGGATGTGTGTATGTAATATGTATGTATGTAAATGTGATTGTAGGGTTTTAATCTGGTGTATGCAAAGCCCAAAAACTAGATCGGTTATTTGTATGACAGCTGGTTTGATCTGTCTAATCTTGATATTAGGTTTCTCTTTCTTGTCTTCTTTGACTCCATTAAATGGTCAAACGCCATTATTTTTTTATTTTTATTTTTATTTTTTATGTTTTTTTATTTTTTTTCTTCTTTTTTACTCAAAGATATGGTTCATGTTTCTATTATTAAATTCGAGGTGTATAAATCGGTTAAAAATTCAAAATTAGTTTGGGTTGATACCGTCTGGTTTGGTCAATAAAAGTCAAAACCGGTTTATGATCGGTTTCGTTTAGAAAAAACCGGTTTTTAACTAAGTTACGATTGGTTTCGGTTCGGGGTTTGATTTGTTTTCAGTTCGGATTTTGACTGGTTTTGGTTCGGTTAAGCGGTTGGAACCGGTATCGTTTCGGTTTGATTTTCGGGTCAGTTCGGTTAACCGATTTATTCGTCCACCTCTATATTAAAATATTTAGTTTAAGGGGTGAGATTGTTTTTTTTTCTATTTAACAACAATTTGGATTTTTGACGGGTTATTGCTTCATCCAATCATCTTCATTTTCTCAAGTAAGAAATGTGGGGTTCCTAGGATGACTCGTCCTTGAATAAATTTTGTATATCATTCCTTATATATGCTATTTCTTTGTCTCATAACAATTTTTTTAACATCGATAAAATTATGTATTTCTATCAGTTATTTGAAATTATTTGAATTTCTTTTCACTTGAAAGAAATAATTAGTTTTCTTAAAATAATTAATTTTCTTAAAAATAATTAATGTTAAACTCTGTATGATAAAATAATTGATTTTCTTACAAATAATTAATTATCTTTTCACTTAATGACTTATTAATGTATCAATATAAATAAATAAGAATAAAGTAATACTTCTATTTAAGAATCCATATTCCCAACAATAATAAATTAATACTTTTATTAAACAATCCCAGAAGAATTTAATAAATATTTCAATACAATTTAATACACGTATGAAAGCACTAAAGATATCATAGACACATAAAAAAAATCAAAATCATTTTTATTTTATTTTGTTATTTATTATTATTTTTATTTTTTTTGCAATTTTGGTGGGTTAGATTTCTAAGAAAACATATATCAAAATTTGAATATAAGTATTGTGTTTTCAGGAATATGTTTTTAACCCTTGATTAACCAATAATAAAGGGTTGTAATTAAAGTTTAAATCATTAAAAAAAATATTTATGATTTACAACTATTGACCAGATTTAAGAATATATTTTGACGTGGTCTTTGGTCAAGGTTCAAGCACCATGTGTCACACTCACACATCACCCCTTGTCATCACTTCTCTACTTTTTAGTATAGAAAACACTTTCCAATATTCTAAGTGTAGATTACAAACTTTACTCTAAATGATTTGTTAATAATTTCGATTTAGTGATGTTAGGGTGTGTTTGCAATAAAGAAGTTGAAAGTGCTAAATAATATTTGGTGGGTTAGTAAATGAGTTGAGTCGTTTTTAAACTACTAATAATCGATTCATACAAAGCTTGAAATGAGCTAATCTTAAACAAGTTTAAGCTCGAACATAAATTGAAGCTTGTTTAATAAGCGAGCTCAAGCTCAAGCTTTACATACTAAGCTTGATGGTTTGCGTGGCTAAACAAATCTTTATTTATTTAAATATGATATTTTCAATATTGTATATATGATAACTCTATAATTATATAATAAATATTGTTGATGTTAAGTTATAATAAAAATAGCTAAATAATATAAATATTCATGTATAACAAATAATGTCAACCTCGAGCTGAACTCAAACTTTAAAATCTATTAACGAGTCGGGCTTGAGTTTTAGATATTGAGCTTAGAGTGAGATGAGCTCGAGCTTGGACTCGACTCTTGTAGATAAAAAATACGGTATTTTTTCAACGACAAACTATTATACTTCTATAATCCACATAAACTTCCAATTTACTGGATTTAAACTTTTCACATTTAAAATATATGAGAGACACCTTACCATCATACTATGTCAGACGTCAAAGAGTGGTCTTATCACTTATGCAGGGTTTTAAGGAACATTTGGGCTCCTCATCTCCTGTCAATTCTTATAGTAACTTTATGCAAGGTTGTCAATTCTTATAGTAACTTTTAGGTTTTTAGTTTTTCCAAACAATGATATATCTTTCTCTCATCCTTAACTATATACTCATTTACAAATAATTGTGAGTTCTACCTTTTAATGATAGTCAAATCCTTGCCCTTTAATTTCTTTTAAAGACAGATATCATTAAAAAATGAAAAAGATACAAACGTAACAATACAAAAGCAAATAAAAAACGACAAAACAGACTATAATGAAAAGCTAACAAAATTAAACTTGCACCGATCTTCCCAATCCAAATTCACTCCTTACTTCTATGTTTTATCCATAGAAATGATGTCGTTTTGATGTCATTAAGCTCCTTGTTTATCGATACCGGCACAATGGTCAAGATTAACCTAATGGCATTTTCGTAAATCTTTTTTATTTTTAACTATTTGATTTGTTATACAAGTGTTAATTGACAATTGCACATAATTTCAAAAGAAAGTCTCCTCAAACACAACTCATCACCTCTGATTTCAACTTTTTTCGGTAATCGGTATAATTTCCAAGCAACCCAATTGATTTTTTAAAATTCTCGTCGCCTCCTCATAAGAGATCGATTCCAAATTAGCGATAACTTTCTCCGGGCCTTTAACATTAACAAAACATTATTATAGTAGACTTCCAAGCACCCCTTTTCAAAATCATGCTCTTAGCATTGTTATTTTTATTTTTATTAGGCATGCGATCTTCATACACCACCTTAGACTATTAATGGGTCAACAATTAGATTATCAAAGAACTTATTCAAATATTTATAATCATATTTTGTATGCATATGTTGTTCCTTGACACCCGACAAAATATTTATTCCGTTCTTTCCTCGTCTTTACAGAAACCAGACTTGTGCACAAGTAAACACGACATGTAAGTTTGACGTTTCGTGTTTCATTTTTCGGTGTAAATTATTTTGAGCCATATGTATTAAGTAATATAAGCAGTTGTTGGCCATCCCTTTAACTAATATGCACTGATACACACTTTGTTCTATTCTTATCTTCCATTTATTCTAATTATTGGTAACGATATTCTTGTTTAAATTATTAGTTGTTCAGTTTTATTAGAATGCACAATGATAACCTTAAAAGGCAGTTTCTTTAAACTAGAAAGGATGATGTTGTTGACTTGGCCTATTGTAGTAAGCCACATGGGTACAGAATGACCAAAATAGTTATTAAACAAACTAATAATGTTGGCAGATAAAGTGGATTTAAATATATGCATATGTATGGTCCTTGTTAATATAGAAATAACTTACTATATATTGATTATTTGGCTGAATAAACAGAACTCTATAATTTGTAACTATGATAATGTGCAGCCGCGCAGACGAGTTAAATGTATAAAGATTAATGAAGTTCTGTAACAAATTCTGCAGACTAACTGTCAAGAAGTAAAACAAGATTATTATTGTAACGATTGAGCATAATATTAGAAGAGAGATAAGAATCAAATTGACGTGTGCAAAACTAAATGACTAAAAATAAATATGTATATATAAGTTGTCTATATGATCAATTGTGCTAGTGTTTGATATTTACTTATATATAATATAATTATCGGTTTCTGAGCGCATATAAACCTATGATTTTGTGCCATGTTGGGTTTATAGATTCCAAACACGCGTTATCTGCTTTGGAAGCCCTTGAAAGTTCAGTCTAGTAAATAAAAGATTTATAATTGTGTTCTTTAAAAAATAAAAACTTTAATGTATTGAAGATGAATGGTTGACTAATTTGAAAAGTTAACCATGTACTCATGTAGTATGAGATGCTATCCAGGTAACATGTTTGATAAAAGAATGTTGCGGATACACTTGGTCTTCTCTGTTTCATCTTCAACATGAAGAAGCTCATTAGAAAGAGTCGAAGGCCGAGGCCTCGGGACCACCCTCCAAAGTTCAAGTCGGTATAGTATTCGTCATGATTTATTTGTGTGTGCATTAGAATAAGGGTAGGTATATTTCTGATAGGAGTAATTAGTGAAGAAGATACAAAATTAATGACAAATGAGGATGAAAGTGCATCTTATATACCCGGGGGGGGGGGGGGGGGGGGGTAGATGGGCCAGGATGTTTATAGGTTCTTGTGGACCATATGTGCAATAGTCCCTTGTCCATTGGGCCAGGTCCAATTAAAGATATACTCTACAATCTACACTACTCAACTATTTTTTTTGCTTTTGATTTGTTTAAGAAACTAAGTGTTATATATGCATACACACTCACATGTGTGTGTTTACAGATTACTAAAATATATGTATTACCGTGAAAAGATCTTGTTTCTTAATGGTGAAAATATTTTTTTTAAGAAAACTGCTTAGCAAGGCGCTATAGCAGAGATACCACGCTGCACGTACAACTTTCGAGTACAACCAGATTTAAAGGATGAAATTAAACCACTCTGTTCAATCTAGTGAGTGTCTTTACTTTACCCCTATTCTTGAATCCACAGGAACAAATTTGCTTTTACTCATCCGTAACTTTGAGACGTGAGAGAGGAAAATTATTAAAGACATTATCATTGCATGCACCCATATAAACCAACACGAAAGGAAGAAAGAGCTAGCCATTTAAAATGAGGAACCGGTGGTGTCGTGGCGTGATAAAGAGGAAGCTCGAAGAATTACATGGATGCTCCAAAATGAAAAAAAAAGTTTATAAGAGACTTATGAGGAGAAAAAAGTGGTCTCAGGTGCAGACAGAAACACTTTACTCCAAAATAATAAGATTCTTCTGTTTATCACATTCTTCATTTCTAGCACATGTAGTCTGTTTTGCCAAAGCCTTTTAATAACTTTTATGTCACAGAAAAGGTTCGAGCCGGGGGTCTCAACGGAAGCAGCCTCTCTATCCCTATGGGGTAGAGGTAAGACTGTCTACATCTTACCCTCCTCAGACCCTACCATAGCTTTGCTATTGGTGGGATATACTGAGTACGAAGATGATGTCATAAAAAAGGTTCATTATGATTTGAATAACATAGTTATATAATCATACTATTGCTTCAATATATAACCATTTGTAAAAAACTAAAGAAATGGCAATATTTAGTTTCCAAAATAAAGAACAAATTAACAAACTGTTTGGACTCATTCAAATTACAACTTGTGTATCCATCCTAACATCAATAAAAACAATTGTAAACATTGTATAAATTCATCAAAACCTTAACCGGTTTCCGCCTTTCAGCCCTTAAAACGGGCTCGTGAAAGTAATCACATCAGTAATCTTAACAAAAGCATGATGCAAATTACAAAAACTTACATTCATATCACAAGAATGAAGTCCCAGCATGATTATGGTGCAAAAGATTATGCGCCATCGCATCTCTCGCCTTCGCAGCAGCCTCAGACCTTAACGCAACTTCAGGAACCATCTCATCATCCACAACTTCACAAACCAACCCGGAGTCAATCTCCTCCCCTCTCAACTCACATATATTATGCAAAACACAACACGCCCCGAGCACAACCGGCAAATCCTGCAGCTTCATCTCTGTCCGCTTCTGTAAACACGACCACCTCCCTTTCAACCTCCCAAACGCCTCCTTCCCGACCTTCAACACCTCCCCAATCTTCTCGTTAAACGCGTGCTGCGTCCACGTCAAATGCATCTGCGTATACGGCACCAACACCCAATCCGTCAACGGGTACCCGGACCCACCAGCAATCCACACCCCCTTCAAAAGCCCCCCACTTGCTCTCTGATACAATGCAGACTTCTCCAACACTTGGTCATCCGGCATCGACCCGGGCCACCCGATACACACGTCCGTAAACACCCCCGCGTGATCGACAACCCCTTGAACCGTCACCGAGTAACACGTCTTTTGTTTCCTATCCGTATGTCGCTTATTAAAATACGCCGAAACGTTAACTTTAGGTGCTATAATTGGAACATGAGTAGTATACATTGATCCTGCAATATTATTAATCCCAGACATTGTCGCAAACTCGTTGCTAATTACTTTTACCAACGGATTACTCGGCCACTGTAAATATTTAGGCATTAATACATCTTTTATGGCGGAACAAACTTCAAGTACCAATTTGTGACAAGTGGATATACCTAATCCGAATTTAGTTGACATGAGTCTTAAAGACTCACCTGTCGCTAATCTGTAGACACAAACAGCTACTCGTTGTCGAACCGGTACAGCGTCGCGTAACATGGTGTTCTCTTTAGCGACGGAAGGAGTGAGTTCGTCGCAAATGAGATTAAACGTTTGTTTGCTCATTTTGAATATTTTTTTGAACTCGGTGTCTGGGAAGTCTGATCGGTTGTGGTCGTCCCACCAGTGTTGTGATCTGGTTTTGACCCATAGCCGGCGGTGTGGACCGTCGGTGGTGGTGGTGGATGACGTGTCGCCGGAGGTGGTGGTGGTGGTGGTGGATAGGTTTAGATCGTAGCCGAGATTGGTGGCTTTACGCTTGCGTGGTTGTTGCATTGGTTTGTGTTGATTTGATGAATTGGGGGTGAAGTTAAAAGTTGCAGGTCAAGTGTTTGACGAAATGCGTAAAAGAGATGTGAACACGGGATGGAAGGAAGATGGCGATTGGATGATTGATTGACTAACAGATATTATTATTATTTTTTATATTTTTATTATTATTAAAAAAATAATATTTTTTTTCTAATAGTGTTAGGAAGTACCTGGTACTCGGGTGAGCTTTTATAAGACGGGATGTAAATTGTTTGTATTGATTTTGACGCTCAATGTTTGAATTGTGCAAGACCATCAACGAGAAATTCACTGCTGGTGGAAAACCTTATTAAGTCAGGTTTCAAACTTGGTATCTTAAGATCTCAAGCTTTAACGATCATAGTGATGATAATGGACTAGAACACCAACTATTATTATTGTTGTTGTTATTATTATTATTATTAAACAATGGTTGAGGTGAAGTACTGAAAGAGTGAAAGACTTCAGTAAAACAGGATATATCAAATGTGATAAAATAAGAGTACCAGGGTTTATGGGGTTTTCTCATCTAATGTGGGCTTCTTATTAAAGATGGTATCCGTGTCGGGACTGATGGTGATAGACTAATGTGCAAGCTTTCATTCGGCGATGTGGCAGCCTAGAGCACAAAATTTCGTACTAGATAAATGGAGAAGATTAGGTGAATTAGTGCACACCAGTGATCAGGGCCGACTCTCAAGGAGGGCGGGGTGGTCGATGGACTCTGACCCGACATCCCTTTATACCTGAATTCTTTTGTTTAAAAAAAAACTATATATATTTTTATGAACCGCAATATATATATTTAAATTCGATTACACAACAATTAGCTTGGTTTAGTGACAAATAAGTATGACTCTTAACCCAGAGGTTGTGGGCTCTATTCTAACTTAAGACATGTTTAAGCATATTTTTACACACACAAATTCTTAGACGACTTAAATCATAACCAAGTAAATTTATTTAAAAATTAAATTGTTAAAAACAAAAAAACAGCCACTTTTACTTAAGGCCTAATTTGTATTTTTGCCTGTGAACAGAAAACGTTCTGATCTAAATTAGCGTTAAAAAAATAATGTTTTAAGAAATAATAATAATAATAAAATGAGATGTGGGGGACAAAGTGGTGTGAATGTGGTTTGGTTATTGTTTTTTTAATGAAGGGAAAGTTCCAGGAAACCGTCCACGTTTGTTGGCGTGGGCGGCGAGTAGAACAATAGTCGGCATTCGTGCCTATTTTTTTAAATATTTTTATCCTAATTTTTATTGTAAGAAGGCCCAATTACAAATTTTGTCCTTTAAAAAAAGCCAAATTACGGTTCGTGTCCTTTCCTTGCAGGCGGTGTCCTTTAAACTTTTTTTTCCTACAAGTTTTGTCCTTTACGCTAACTGGGTTAGAAAAAGTCAGTTAAGTATGACATGTGCCAGACATGTGATGGGCATAATTGTAATTTTAGTGTATCTTTAAATTAAAAAAAAAAAAGAAAATGTTAAGTTTCCCCTCCTTTCTCTCTTCTTTCTCTCTAAGCCACCACCATCACCATGAACTCCGGCCACCATAAACTCCGGCCACCGCAAACGATCCCTATCACCTGAACCCGACCCATCCTTTTCCAAAACCCGTATCCCTATCACCTGAACCCGACCCATCCTTTTCCAAAACTCCGGCCACCATGAAGCCCAAACCCACAGCTACCGCCACACACCAACCTTTCTTAAATCGGCCACCGCCAGCCACCGTCACAAATTCCGGCCACCAGAAACAACCACACCACCATACCGCAACCACCACTACACAAAAGCCAACACCTGCAACTGCCACCATACCGCAACTCTCTCTCACTCTCTCTAGAGCAAACCTCCACCACCGTCCACTCCACCTGCCGCCACCATACCAGCACCATCCAACTATAACCACCTTCATTATCTGATTCTTATTCACCTTCATCAAATCCCCTTAATCCTATTCACCTTAATCAATTGCTTCATTTCAATTTCAACCTCTGTTACAAAAAAGGTGGGTTTGGGTTTCCCAACATATCCACAAATAGTTGATTCTTCTTCCTTGCCGGTCGGAAAAATGACCAACCCATTCATTTTCTTTCATCTAAAATCAACCAAACCTGTCAATCCTCTTATCATGTCGTTTCTTCAGTCTCTCTAAACTCTGCTTCAATGGCATCATCTTCCACACTCTCTACGGTGACTCTACGCGCCTTCTCTTATCCTCCACGCGCCACCACCACCACTCAATGTCTTTCCCCCAAACAAACCCTAGAATTCGGCCCCAAACTCACCCACCGGTCCACATTCCTCCGTCCAGTCGCCGCCGTGGCAGAGGAGAAAGTCGTCCAGCTGGGCGATGACATCTCAAACCTAACCCTAGCTCAGGCACAGTCTCTGGTCGAGTACCTTCAGGACAAGCTCGGAGTCACCGCCGCCTCATCGGCTTGTTTCCAGGAGATGGTGCCGGATGTGGTGGTGTTGGTGTGGAGAGAGAGAGAGAGAGAAGATGGGAAGAGAGAGAGAGAATCATTTTAATATATATTAGACAAATTACAGGCGAAAAGACAAAAATGCCCTCACATGCGCCTCACGTGAGGGTATTTAACTGACTTTTTCTAACCCAGTTAGCGTAAAGGACATAACTTGTAGGAAAAAAAAGTTTAAAGTACACCGCCTGCAAGAAAACTTAGAAAAGGACACGAACCGGTTTTTGGCTTTTTTTAAAGGACAAAATTTGTAATTCTGTCTTGTAAGAAACTTAATTAATTTAAAACTTGTAAATGAAAAAAACAAAATTAAACACATGCTGAAATTTGAGTTTCTTGCTAATGTTAACCACCCTAAATATTTATGGCTCACAACATTAAAAATTATAGTTCCTTCGTACATGAATAAAACGTTTTGTATTAAGCATAAAGTAAAAACCAAATATAATATATAAAAAACTTTGAAAAACTAGGAATATAAACGAGTTAAGTCGCTTATGAGCTACTCATTGTTAGCTAGCTAAAAGTTCAAATCAAGCTAAGTTAAAGACTCCAAATGTAAAAGCAAGCTCATTTGAAAAATCGAGCATCTCATTCTCGGTCAAGCTTAACGAGCCTATTATTTATTCAAACAAATTGTTTTTCAAATAATAAATCTACTTATATTATTAAAACAATTATATGTATAAAAGTAACCAATAATCGATTTTTGGTTAACTCGGTTATCATGCAACTTCAGTTTGGTCTCATTGATTTTCGGTTCGGTTATTGCTCAGTCCAGTTATAAACAATGGTTCTTAAAATATGCTTATCGACTATAAAACCATGAACCCTCGTGATTGAAAACTTTAACAAATAATATCAAAGTATTACCTTTATTGAAATTTGGTGCTTTAAATGGTCGGTTATTATCAGAATTCAACGTTATACTACTAAAGCAATCGTGAGCCATCATGGATCTTTTATATATGATGCACATTTGGGGGGGTTTTTTGTTTTGTTTTTTTTATACTAAAGCAATTGTGTTTTCTGTAAAAGTAACCCACACCAACACCAAGCAAAATCAACCTCAAGATGCTAGTCCTATTGCATACAAAAAAACAAGAACACATTAAAAGAAAACTATTTTGTTGGTTATTTAGCAAGTAAAGGACCAAATAACCCTTTTTAATGAGATTAAATGTTTGAACTTATCTTATGTTGTTTCTCTCTAGGAAAACTTATCTCTAGCTATTCTTTCTCTATATTACGGCCAATATGTTAAAACATAAGAAAGACATCCAAACTTATATAATAACACAAACTCATTTGTGTTGGGAGTTAGTAGACAAAAGCTAGAAGCCCCGTATGGGATGAAGACTGAATAAAAGTATGATAGAGATAAGAGTTTGAAAAACCACAATTCAGTAGCAAGTCATGATTGATTCACAGTGACACATGAAATAAATACTTACATAAGAATTGTCATCTTTTATATATTTACAAAATATGTTTACTTATAGCCTTTATAAAACATTACGTTATAAATTTCTAACAATTTTATAAATGTCTTATATTTCAATAATTCTACATTTCTTTACTCTTAATAAATTTCTAAGAGCATATAAAGTTGTCCTGACTCCCATTCCCCCAAACTCACTAGCGGGGGGTGTTCCCGGATAAAACCCCACAAAATTATCTCAACTTCTCCATTTTTTCGTACTTTGCCTCACATTTAATGAGAAAACCTGTTTGTATTCCCTAGAAACCAATGAAAAGTGACTTGGGGACCGATGTTTCCACCCGGTACCGGTTTTATAAGCAAAACGGGTATTGGGACTGATTCGGTATCAAGTTTTGAGTTTTCGGTCCCGATATGATACCATTATTTTTCGAATCTGCTTTCGATACCGTTAGCGAACCAAACCGAACATTTCATTACCGGTACCAAGAATTTTCAAAAATCAATATAGGTATCAGTATCGGTCGTTACCGATACCCGCTCATCCTAATAGTCAGAGTCCCGCCACAGTACACCGAGACGCCAACTCGCCCATTCTAACAACTTATCAAAACATAAAGGACGTTTCAAGTAAATGAACGTGTCTTATCATCCAAACACACAGTGAACAGATTAGGCTAGGGTTTCGTAAACAATGGGGAAGCCGAAGAAGGAGCTGCTAGCATCGGCGCCGTGGCGCGCCGGCGGCGACGACCAGCGTGACAAGTTCAAAGACGCCAAGCTGAAAGTCACGGCTCAGCCAGGTAGCACACCTACTATGCACGTTCCTGGTAAACGGAAGTCTAAAACCGTTGCGGCTGAAGAAGATGAGTCGCTTGCAATTGATCCTGAACTCCGGTACAGCTTCCAGCGTAATTGGCAGGTGAAATTGTGTTATTGTTTTGTTAATTGTTGCAGTTGGTTTATTTAGTTGTTAATTTGTAGCAATTGATTGGTATTGGAAGTAGTAAATTATGATATTGAAGATTAACTGGTGTGAAATGACATGGAGTTTAACAAGTTTGAGTTTGAGCTAGGGGTGTGCACAAAACCCAAAAACCGAAAAAACCAGACCGAATTAGAAACCGGCGGTTCGGTTTTGAACTTTAGCAAATACCGAAATATTGGTTTTGGTTCGGCATTGTATTTTGTTAAGAACCAAAAAAACCGAAATAACAAAAAAACCAATATAACCATAACATCTTAGCCGTAACTATTAAAAGAAAATCTACCGATGACTATTTGTTAAGTTTTAACATATGGACATATGGTTAATAACAAATATATTTGGTTTCTACATATGATTACTAAATAATAATACTGGTACTTTTAGTTTTGATTTTAAATCTATCTTTTATAAGCTTTTAATAATATTTGAGGTTCAAACATTCACTTAGAAAAACCCAACACGTTTATTTTGGCCCAACACGTTTTGCCTTGATTAGAAAAACCGAAAAACCGCATCCAAAACCGAACCAAATCCAAAAACCAAAAAACCGAAACCGAACGGTTTTAAAAAGTCATGAAACCGAAAGTTTGGTTTTCGGTTCGGTTTCAGTCAAAACTCAAAAACCGCACCGAACCGCACCACACACACCCCTAGTTTGAGCTTCGCAGCTTTCGTGTCTTAAACAGGCTGTTAAGACTATTAATGAGGTCGTGCCGTGTAACATTTTTCTTAACGGGTTCATGTTTGGAAAAAAAATGACACGATTAGTTATTGTGTTGTGTTCGTGTCTGATCTGTTATGTCATCCCTAAGTTTTATCTCGTTCTTCCTTAGTTTCACATTTTATTTCTTGGAATCGAGAACAACCAACCATCCATACCTAGTAGTACATGTATGATGTATCCCACGAATAGCAAAGCTACTAGCATGGTCTTGGTTATCGAGAATCAATGTTTGTTTATATTATTTTTTAAAACTGAAGTTATGAGTGTTACACAAGTGATTTGTGCAACATTGCCAGATTCTAGGAACACTGATCAACAACAAATTATGGTCTATATGTTCATACTTGTTATTTTTATCTATATTTCTACTGAATTTGTTTTTCTTTCATTTGAGTGCAGTTCCTGCAGCGGGTGTTCAGCATTGATACGGTCGTGAAACCCCTACCTTATTCAATGCAATACAATGTTTCTCG
The DNA here is from genome assembly GCF_021521415.1 of Bidens hawaiensis. Classification (NCBI taxonomy): domain Eukaryota; kingdom Viridiplantae; phylum Streptophyta; class Magnoliopsida; order Asterales; family Asteraceae; genus Bidens; species Bidens hawaiensis. The sequence continues at coordinate 78,496 of NW_027496857.1, read as the reverse complement.
CAACCTAAGCTTTTTCACTCGCATCTTTACGCAGTTTTATGGTAAGTATGCACCAAATTTTCAATTATCTAACCACTAGTATGATGTCATAAAAAAGTTATTCTTTTATAAATTTATTTGTGTTGAAACGTAGTTTTATTTGGCAGATCCTCAAGGTATTGCAAATGCTCAAAAGTCTCTTGGGTTAGGACAAGAAGACAGGGTCCGCAACGTCCGCTGATTAAGACGAGTGTTTCGATTTTAGGCGTTTTTGTACTAAAGTGACTGATGTATAATCATGTTACACTTTCACATCTTGTTCTTACAGCAAATGCCAAGTTTATTATGTTTTGATTGTTACATACATGTACATGTTCTGAGTTTTAAAGCACTAATTTGAGCTTTTAGCTAGCCGATCTCAAATAGATCAGGTGTGGTGTGGCTTGGGTCGTCTACACCGTATCTTCATCTTGGGATGGATCAATTTAACGTGGGTTTATGTCCTATCTATTCTTCATCTTTCTTTTTCAAAAGATGAAATAGAAAGATGAACTTGGTTATAGTATCCCAAGCTTAAGCTTAGTTATAGATAATTGCAACATAAATATATTCGAAATTGTAAAAGATGAAAATGGAGGTATAAATTTGGAAAAACATAACATACAATATTCCATTCGTTTTGTGTTAAGCTTTGTTAATTGTCAGATGCATTTATTATGTTTTTCTTTTTTATCTTCCTTTGTTCTAGTTGAATTTGTTCGATTATAGTGTTCCAAACTCAATAATGTGGTTTCAAAGCTGAAATATGTCGGTTTCAAACTTGGTTATAACATTTCAAGCTATACTACATATAATTGCAACATAAATCTAAATATTCAAAGTTGTAAATAAAGGTATAGTTTGAAAATAAACATAACACACAATGTTCTATTCAGTTTAATAAATAAAATCGGTTAACGAAGACCCATTAACATAACAATAACTAGGGATGTGCATGGTGCTGTTTTTGACTAAAACCAAACTTTCGGTTTCATGATTTTTTAAAACCATCGGTTTCGGTTTTTTCAGTTTGGTTTTAGGTTTTTGGGTTTTGGTTCGGTTTTGGATTCGTTTTTTTGTTTTACTAAAGCCAAAACTTTTTTGGCAAAAAAAAAGTTGACCAAATATATTGAAATTGGGCATGATATTTTTTCCTTTAATATTTGTACCTCAAATATTAAAAATTAATAAAATATACATTTAAATTAAAAATTCAAAATTAAAAATACTAGTATTATTAGTTGGTTATTAACCATATGTAGAAACCAAATATATTTGTTACCAACCATGTTAAAAGTAAACAAATAATCATCGGTTGATTTTGTTTTAATGGTTACGATTAAGATATTATGATTATTTTGATTTTTTGTTATTTCGGTGCGGTCCGGTTTTTCGGCTCTTGACTATATACAAAAACCGAACCAAAACCAATATTTCGGCTTTTGCTAAAGTTCAAAACCTAACCGTCGGTTTCTAACTCGGTTTGGTTTTTTCGGTTTGGTTTATTTAGATTTTTCGGTTTCGATTCGGTTTTTTCGGTTTTATACACAACTACCTATTGTGTACCCCCAACGACGGTGCACGTGTTGTGTCTATCACCGGAACTGCGGTGATTCCATCCATCATAACAAAATGAACGGAAACCCAATTCGCAGTGTTGTAAGAAGATCATTTTGCACAGCGGAAAGTAATAATATTCAGAGCTCTAGAGTCCACATCTTCGATCGTCACCTCAAACGCAAACAAGTTAAGCTCAAATCCTCTATTTCATTTCGTAATTTACACACACTCATATGTTACTGTATATATGCCACATGATTCACAGCTACTTCAATTTTGTAATTAATTTGTGGATGTTATAAGTTAAGTGTTTCAATTTTGATCTAGATCCCCAATTTTAGAGTGTTAGGTTATAATGAGTTTGGATCAAATACAAATTAAATTAATGTGCTAACTGTGAGAATCAAGTAGTGTAATTATATATACAACATAGTGTAATTACACTACTTGATTCACATTTAATTTGTATATTAACTTTCCCTAGGTTATAATCATGCTTTAATATTTAAAGAAATGTTATAGAGATGCATTTATGCCTAAGTGTTTAATCACATTCTTTCATATTTCACTGAATATATATATGCATTGGTGAACTTGAACTCGGTTTCGGTTCTCTTGAGTAGAGGTGGCCAGATAAACCAGTTAACCGACCCGAAATGAAACTGATTATTTAGAAACCGTAGCTTAGGAACTGGTTTGTAATTCTCTACCGAAATCGGTTTACCGAACTGAAACCGGTTATAACCTGAACCGAAACCGATTATAAACTGGTTTTGACTTATGTTGACCAAACCGAGCCGGTTTCACAGTTTAGGGTTTGAAATGAGTTGTACAAATCTAGTATTGAGTATTATTTTCGTAATGATTAGTTATTTTTACTTTATGATAGCATGATCGGGCTGCATGGTTGATGAATCGGAAGGATTCTTTGGTTAATACTGTAGCTGAGAACCTCGTTGATCGCTTGGAGGTTACATAATTTTTTTTAATTTGTATTTCTGTATCTGTATTCTGTGAAATAAGTTTTAATTATGTGATTAGCTTTCTTTTTCAGGATGTGAAGAAGACATTTCCTAGTGCATTATGTTTGGGCGGTTCGTTGGATGCGATTAGGCGTTCCGTACGTGGACGCGGTGAGACTTTAATCGTTTTTTGTTTCTCTTGGAAGATTTGTTATTATGAAACGTAAAAATGTGATTAAGCATATGTGATGGTTTTTGATGTTTTAGGTGGCATAGAAAAGCTAATTATGATGGATTCATCGGAAGACATGGTGAAATTGTGTAAAGATGCTGAAAAGGATTTATTTAGTGATAACATTGAAACTTCATTTATGGTTGGAGATGAAGAGTTTTTACCTATAAAGGAAAGGTATGCTTGGTTCCTCTGATATAATCTTCATGATTCACATATCATAAGTCTTGGTTTTTAAAACTTATACTTACTTTAATTGTTATTTGTGGATGTTTAGTTCTGTTGATTTAGTTATAAGTTGCTTAGGCCTCCACTGGACAAATGATCTTCCTGGAGCAATGATACAGGTCTGTACTTTAAAAATGTAACATTTCCTATTTTGGTTCTTTAAAAGTTAATTACATCTTTTATCTTTACCTCTACATGTAACAGAGTAGGTTGGCATTAAAACCTGATGGCTTATTTTTGGCAGCTATTTTTGGTGGAGAAACATTAAAGTTAGCTTTTTTTTTTCATTTTTCTTAAATAAAGTGACAGTTTTTCTATCATGTGGTGTCTAATTTTGATTAATTTGTTTTAGAGAGCTGAGAATTGCATGCACTATAGCACACATGGAGCGTGAAGGCGGTGTGACTCCACGAGTATCACCATTAGCACATGTATATTATTTTCATAATATTGTTTTTGTAATAATAATTAAAGCATAAACCTGTCATTACAGTGACTTTATTTTACAGTTTTGGTTGTTTTCTTAGGTGCGGGATGCAGGCAATCTGTTGACTAGAGCAGGGTTCACTCTTCCAGGGGTCGATGTTGATGAATACCAGGTTAGATATAATAGCGGTGAGCATTTTTCTCGTATTCTTCTATTCTTATGTTGTAATATTAGTTTTCAAAACTTCAATTTCATTATCTTATTATGTTTTCGTTTCATGTTTTAGCCTTGGAGCTAATAGAGCATTTGCGAGCAATGGGTGAAACTAATGCTCTTGTAAACAGAATCAAATTAAGAAATTTTTGCCTTTTATTTCTTATTTATTTTCAATCATGTAGTGGTTTATCTTATTATTACATTTATGTATTCTATTATTTTGCGCGAATGTCTTTAGCTCTTGAAAAGGGACACTGCTTTAGCCACAGCAGCTATTTATGAGTCCATGTTTGCAGCAGAAGACGGAACCATCCCTGCAACTTTTCAGGTAATTTTAATTCAGTTCCTCTCTCTGTTTGAAAATAAATCTTTTTTTTTACAGATTATTGCATTTTGTGACGTGTTTTGGGTCAGGTGATATATATGACTGGATGGAGGGAACACGAGTCTCAACAGAAAGCCAAGAGGCGCGGATCTGCTACCGTGTCTTTTAAGGACATCCAAAAGGAATTTGGCGGTCAAACTTCATGAACGACGACTTGACAGTTATCTGCAAGGTCTATAACGGGCTTTTGGTTTTTTAGGAGTTTTAGACAGACATCCAAATACCGTTTCTTAATATCTAACAAACAATTGAAAACTGTATTTTGATATTAAGAAACAATGTCTGTATGTAGACCTGTTAAAAGACATTTTTAAAAGTAAACTGTAATAAATGCATGAAATCACTACAAAATAATAACCCTTTTATTTAGTTCAGTTTCTTACAGTCATCATTTCTTGCCACAGTTACACTTTCAAGCCATAAAGAAAAGTTAGTTAAAGCAAAATATTAAAGTTGAATACCTTGTGTTAGAATCAAATAATTAGAACTTAGAAGTCGAAAAAAGTGTTAGTTTGATACTGATGATAGCATTCAAGAATCTAAACTTTAATACTATTGTGTGTAACATAAGATTGATTGTGCAGAGAGAAAGGTATCAGAAAAGAAGTGTTAAATATCACTCAAAACACCCACAATTTGCAAAAAGAAAGTGAAACAGCATAACAACTTATGCAGTTATGCATATGGAACAACTCTTTTTCCTGTTGATATTCGTTGTAGTGACAGTAGCGGTGGACGACTTTACAGGTTCATTATGCAACACCTGCACCCCCGTATGCTCATCACCGCCATCTACCACCACCAAGCCACCACCGTCTCCACCTGTGGTCACATTCAAAACATCACCATCTCCAACCACGGTCACATTCAAACCACTGCCATCACCACCTGCTGTTCCGTCCAAGCCACCTCACTCTCCAACTCCGGTCCACAGTGGGCCACCGCCACCACGGTTTTACTATTTTGATTCACCTCTGGGTATAGCTCCACCGCCACCACCAACGTACATTTCATCCGGTGGTAGCAACCGCGGTCCACCGTCTCCTGGATTCGTGTACTTTCCTTCGACACCGGCTGCTGCTGGTTTTGGACAACAATTATCCGTATCCTTATTACATGTATGATTCAAAGGCTGCTGCTTGTTCTGTTGGTTTTTTGTGGGGTTTAACGTTGTTAGTATGTATTAAAGTGACACTGTTCTAGTTCTTGTGAGACCATAACTCAGAATATATATTATTTTGTATTTTTTTTTTGGTTGCAAAACAAGATTTTATCATTGTAATCTGTCTAAGTTGTTAGTATATTGTCAGTTTGGGTGAAGGGCAAATATATATTATATGTTGATATCTTTCTTTTAAACATACAGTCGTTATGATATTTTATTTTTACCAACATTTCGATGTAAATTTTACAAGAAAATCGAGTTTGACAAATTTTACCGTCTCTCAGAATGAGGGGCTTCTGCCTCCTCTAAAACAACCCCGCATCCATCACTCTCTTTGTTAGATTTCAAATACTAAACCAGAAACAAACAAGGCCTACAAACCCAACACAAGAAACAAGAAAGTACCTCTAACGTCCCTAACTCTCATGAAGTAACCCCCCCACCCCAGCGTCATAGCGACGACGAGGTGTGACCCGAGGAACGGCTAACCGAGAAAGAGTTTTTTAGGCCGTTCTTTATTGGTCTTGGCTAAAACTGGTTCATAAGATCAGACAATGCGTTGATAGGTATCTTGTTTTTGTTATCACTATTGTCTTGCTTCTTTGGTTCCATTTTCATGATCGTTCGTGCAAGCTGTGATTGTGGACGCTTGCGTCGGTATAAACGATTGGCGCATTGGTTAATGATAGCTCCGTTAAGTGAAAACAGAAATGACATTTTTCATACGAACAAACGGAAACTCAAAAGAACAAATAGAAATTACAAAGAGTAAAGGAAGTCTTTAATGAGGGACTCACCTCCTTAATCATCCCATGAGTCCCTGATAGTGCCGTTCAACGATAACAAAATCCCAACAGTCGCTGCTAAAATTGTTCAGTGAAATAGAAGCGACAGTTTTCAAACGAACAAATGATAGCCCAAATGAACAAATGGAGACCCCAACGAGTAAAAGACGACTAGAATGAGGGAATCACATCCTTAATCATCCCATGAGTCCCTGAATGACCCAACGAGTAAAAGGCCGACAGACGCTGCTATCCTTGTTCAGTGAAAACAGAAGCGACTGTTTTCAAACGAAAAAAATGAAAGCTCAAACGAACTAATGGAGGCCAAAATGAGTGAAATAAGACTAGAATGAGTGAATCTCCTCCATACTCATCCCACGAGTATCTAATAACCCCGTTTAGTTAATACGAAAGCCCAACAGTCGCTTCTTGATGTACATAAAAATATACATTTTTTTAGCATCAAATGATTTCTAAAAACTGCAACTTCTATCAAATAATTTAGTTCAGAAGACTACTTAAAGCCTTAAACGAAGAAATAAGCGAAAAGACGAAGAAAAACGAAAGAAACCCCAAAAAAACCCCAGACACGCCCCGTGCTTCTGAACACAAGAAAATACAAACACTGGACACAGAAGCACGGGGCCGTGCTTTAGTAAGCATGGGGCCGTGGTCACCTTTCAGATAAAGACAAAAGAAATATAGCATGTCACCAAAAGCACGGGGCCGTGCCTCAGAGAGCATGCCCTCGTGGTGAATCATCATGCACGATCTGACATAACATTTAATGCAACTGGACACCTGGACACGGGGGCGTGCCTGCTTCCCCAGACTGCTTATAAATAGAGGAACATGTTGCATTAATCAAGTGTGCTTGAAGAAAAGTTCCATACGGATTTCTCTTATAAAAACACTCACATTACACTCATATTGAAGAGTTTGAAGGCTTGTGAAAAGTTCCATACAACACCTGTGAGTGAAGAAGTTCTATACCTTCCTCAAATATCACAATGTAAAAGCTCAAAACAACTTTGGGTCTTTATTGAACTTATTGGAAAAGGTAATCTAGTAAATTTGGCTCTAGTGCAAGAATCACAAAACGTACCATTTGTTCCGAAAGAGTCTTGTTTAACAAAATCTAAAAGACAAAGCTTTCCATGTGAAGCATGTCCAAGACATTTATGCCATAAACCACTAACAATTGCCATTGCTTTTCTCGAGATTCCCACCATGCTCATATGATAAAGTCCTTGCTTGCATTTACCTGCCCCGATCAACCTCCTCGAGTTCAAGGCATGCATAACACAAAATTCAGGGAAAAATGATACAGCGTACTGCAAATCATTCGCTAAACGATAAACAGATAAGAGATTGCAAGTAAATGTTGGAATGTGTAAAACCTTCTTAATTCATATTCTGTTGGGTATAGTAACGTGCAACTCACGTGTGTTTTTCAAATCATTATCAAATAAATCAACCCTATGAGTTATGTGATCGGTAGCACCTAGAGGTGGTCAAAAAAACCGGTCCGGGAACCGGTTTGCCGGTTTAAACCGGAAACCGGTTTTTAAGAAAACCGGTTTTTTAAAAACCGGTTTGACCGGTTTACAAACCGCCGGTTTGTATATCGGTTACACGTTTTAGAGCCAAAACCGGTTTTATAACCGGTTATAAAAAAAACCGGTTTTTTTAATAACCGGTTATAAAAAAACCGGTTAACCGGTTTTTTTATAAACCGGTTTTTGACCGTTATAAAAAAACCGGTTAACCGGTTAAAAACCGGTTTTTTTCCGTTGTATAACGGCTATATAGCCGTTTTTTTTGACCGTTTTTTTTTTACCATTTTACCCCCACAAACATCTATATATAGTTTAGGTTGGGTATTGGTTAGATCACACTCGATTATACAACTCCAAACGCTCTAAACGTTTATTTCATACGCGATTATTTTGTTATCTCATGCTCAATTATACCACATTACCACTCCATACGCTCTTATTTCGTAGTCGATTATCATGGCCTCCCAAAGTGCTGCTTCATCCGTCAACATGGGTGCCTCGAACACGGGAGAAACGGTCGTTCGGGTCATCCCCACGAAACGAAACCAAGATGTTTGGCAACATTTCGACCTATGCGAAATGTCTAACGGTAGCCAAAAAGCTCGATGCAAACATTGTTTGAAGTTTTATGGCAAAGATGCAAACTCCACTTTAAAAGCGCATGTACAAAGGCCCTTTTGCAAGGCCTTGAAGGACGAATCAGGAAGTAGTTCGCAGCCGGAGATGACGAATCAAGGAACGGTGTTTACGTACGACCTTGAAGCGGTACGTCAACAGTTTTCAAACTTTGTGATTCAACAAACACTTCCTTTCAACCACTTCGACAACCCTCAATTCACGGAGATGATGCAAAAGTATGTTCAACCACGCTACCAACACGTAAGTCGTTCGACCCTTAGAAGAGATTGTCTTAAAGCATGGAAAAACGCTAAATCCGAACTAATTTCATACTTTTCAAACTTACAAACTGGTGTAAACTTAACAACGGATGTGTGGTCGGTACCTAATGGTTCGCCCGACTCATACATTTGTGTGACGGCTCATTGGGTTGACCCCGAGTCGTGGCAAATGATGAAACGAACCGTTGCGTTTCAATTGTTTGATTACCCGCACACGGGTAGAAATATTTTTAAACTCTTGGATAAAGTCATTCGACAATACAAGATTGAACATAAAATCTTTTCAATTTCGTTTGATAACGCGTCCAACAATACGGCCGCGGTTGGCCATTTAAAATTAAAGTATAAACCTATTTGTGATGGAGCGTTTTTTCATAGCCGATGCATTACACATATTATCAACTTGGCCGTGCAAGATGGGTTAAACGTGATCGAAACGCAAAGAAACAATTTTAAAAGAATGTTACGAGATGTTTTTAGCAACAATACAACATTTTCAAGATACAAAAAATTTTGTGTAGAAGCTAATTGTCAATGGTTGGGGCCAAATTGGGATTGTCCAACAAGATGGAACTCGACTTGTGATATGTTTGAGAAAGCCATCCAACAAAAAGAATCATTAATTGCGTTTCATCAAATTTTGTCAAGTAGGGGTAAATGTGCACCGTACGATCCTAGAAACTGGTTATTGATTGAGATCGTAACGGAGGTCCTTCAAATTTTTAAATCTTGCACAACTAGTTTATCCGGGGTTTACTATCCAACAAGCCCCATTGCTTTACCAAAAATTGCTGTCATGTGCACAAAGTTGAGTGAACTTCATTGTAGGGGTGCACCTTATTTTGATATGGGTGTAAAAATGAAAGAAAAATTTAGAAAATATTTTCAAGAACTACCCGCTGTTTTGACATGTGCTGCTGCGTTAAACCCTTGCATCAATGTTGGTGGTGTTGAAGCTTTAATAGAAAATATTTGTGATGAGCTAGAGTTAAACGACGATCAAAACCCCTATTATAACCAAACTTTAAAGAATGCTTTCAACACCACCTTGTCAAACATGTATGATGTTTACCTTACAAAATACGGGTCGTCTTCCCAAATTCATGACTCGTTAAGAGCTGTTGCCCAATCCCAATCCCAAACCGACCTTGAAATGGGGATGTACTACATGATTTGGGAAGACGCCGGTAAACGTCAAAAGGTAAACACCCCAAGCAGTGAACTTGGAAGGTATGGTGGTACCAACTTTGTGAAACACATGACTCCGGATGAATTTAGAAGTCTTGATTTGCTGGCTTGGTGGAGAGGTAAGGAGGATGAGTTTCCGATCCTCGCCGCCATGGCCAAAGATTTACTAACGGTCCAAGCTTCCACGGTAGCTTCGGAGTCTGCTTTTTCTGTTTCTGGCAGGGTTATATCGATTAGGAGGACTCGACTCACTCCACCAGCTGTAGAGATGTCGATTTGCTACAAGGATTACTTGGACTCTTTAGATAGGGCACAACATCAACGCTCACTCGATGGGGAAATGGACTATGAGGCGGGCTTGTATAAAAACGAGGTCAATCAAGGACACACTCAACCAATGACCGATGAAGAAGCCGCGTACGATGATTACCTAAGGAATAGCTCGAGATCGGGTAGCGAAGAAAATTAGTTAAAGAAACAGCAAACATGGAGGCAAATAATGAGTAAGAAACAGCAAGTTGTTAATGTAATCGTGTCTAAGCATTCTTTAATGTTTATATTTTTGAGTTACGAATATGCGATAACGATTTAATGTTTGTATTTTTAATGTAAAAGCTATAAATGAAAGTTATGTGTTTTTAATCTTCCAAGCAAAGAACCCTAACAACGAAAGCAAAGAATGGCTTCGGTCTTCCAAACTAAACCCTAAACCCCAAACCCTAAACCCCAAAAAAAAAAAAAAAAAAAAAAAAAACCGGTTAACCTAAAAACCGGTTATTAGAAAACCGGTTTATTAACCGGTTCTAACCGGTTTCTAAACCGGTCCTAACCGGTTAGGGTTTTCAGATACAAAAACCGGTTATTAACCGGTCCGGTTATTAACCGAACCGGTTTTTTTCTGGGCCAAAAAAAACCGGTCCGGTTAATAACCGAACCGGTTTTTTAAAAAAAACCGATTTGTGCACCTCTAGTAGCACCCGAATCCACAACCCATTTATCACTAGTGTCAAATTTACCTTGTATGTTGGCTATTGGTGGGACTTTAGCTTTAACCGTAGCACCTTCGGTAGAAAAAATTTTAAGAAAATTTTCATATTACTTCTTGTTCAAACTAGGAATAGGGCTATTCTTAACTTCATTGTGACACATATTGTCTCATGTGATGTTTGTTCGTTTGTTTATTAACAAAGAAGAATAAACAATTATAAAAGTAAATTGTCTTCTTCCTTAACGTCTTGTTCTTGAGTTTTTTAACCAAGGAAAGAAAAGAAAAGGACAGAATCAGACAGATCTTGTTTCGTTACGTCTTTGAAATGTGATAGCAGTTTGGCATAGACATAGAATTAGTATCTCTTTTGGTTGGTTAAATTGTCATTTCCATGCTTTAACAATAGTTATAATTGGAATCTCCCTTTTCTTCTATTAGTTAGAACAATCCTGCAAATTTAGGTATATCCCTAAGTTCATTCTTTACATACAGTTAATTGTGCATGTTAATACCACCTGATGCTTTAATGAATAGGTTAATGAAGAAACACTAAATGACCCCGGCAGATTACGGATAATCTTAGGGTTAAGTAGATGTTTCCCACGAGGGTTAGGTCCGGCAAAGATGGTTATTCTTCTTGACCTGCAAAACAGACACCGTGAGCTCGTCACTGAGAATGGGGGGGGGGTTCCTCATTGTGACCACCCTCCGGCGTGAGAATCAGACTAGATTGCTCTGAATATAAGTGTATATTAAGAGAAATAGCTAGAGAAGATAAGATAATATGAGATGATGATACTGTTCCAAGGTGTTGGAGTATTTATAGCCGAAGGTAGGTTTCCAAGCAGGTACGGCCAGCTGTATAATATTCCTTTTCCACCAACTACAGGCTATGTACGTGCCACGATGGGAGTTGGTGGGTAGGCAGCGGCTGATAGTGACATGGCCGGCTGTATACTATTCCTTTTCCACCAACTACGGGCTATGTACGTGCCACGATGGGGGTTGGTGGGTAGGCAGCGGCTGACAGTGACATTTTGTACAGAAGCGTGCTCCTACTCGTACTATTGTCGGTGAGCTGTCACCCTGTGATTGGTTCATGGGCTGCTTTGGTCAGATCTTGTCTATTTTGTCCATACCTTGGCAGGTATAGTACAAAAGATCTTCCAGAAGCGTACGGACTGGCTCTTTTGGGCGGGAATATTCCCGCCTTGCGCATTCCTTCTTCAGGTGACATTGCTGAAGTATAAGAGTTAGTGCCTTGTGCGTGTAGCCTTACTGTTAGTGCGGGTAGCCTTCCTTCTTGGCTTGTACCCATAGCTGCGGGAACAGGCAGGGTACTGTACCAAGGGAGGCTTTCCTGCGGGAATAGCTGGCTTACTGCGTGTAAGGTCTTCATCTCTGAGCATGGTGGGTCCTGCGGAACCAGTTGGTCTTTGCGCAGACGTACCTCATCAAGGTGTGTCTTGCGGGTCCAACTGGGCTTTACGGGGACCTACCTCTTCAGGTTTATTTATTTATTTTTTTGCCTACTGTTGTTTGTGCTTTGCTAGTTCTACTGTCATGCCACTGCCATAGGATTTTGGTATGATGATTATAGCGTTGGCATTTTTAGATGGGTACTTTTATCTTTCGGATTCTACTGGGAAAGTAAATATGTTGATCGCAAGGATAACTGGATAAGTAACTATTACCCTCTAGAAAGAAATGCTAAAATAATTAGCAAGTACGTTAAATTATTGAAGATGATGGATAATAGATTCTGAATTATTAGAGCCGACACGATTAAACAGATAGCTTGTTATGTAGAAGAAGTTGTTAAAACCACCGACACATACGTTTGCCTTGGAAATCCTACATATGAGTAAATAGACTTATGATATATAAAGTAATATTTTATATCATACTAGAAAAATTTAGGGACAAGTAAGATTAGATTAGGATTGTAAAATTTATTCTCTTTCTCATTCTACATAGTTACATAAACGAAAATTTATCATATTTTGTATACACAAGGACATCCAAACGATTACAATGAAATGGCAGGTAAAGAAGCAACAAGCTGCGCCACAACCCCCTTTTGGATAGCAAACCCAATCCTACTAAAAACAAAGTCAGGTGTCGAAAAGTTACATCAATTGTAAAATGTTTTCTCTTTGCTTACATACTTTATCTGTTGTTGAAGTTAAAATGCCAAGTCATTAATGGACTCTTGTGCAGATTGTAGAGGTTCCAAAGCTTACATCTCTTCTGCAATCTGCACAAAAAGAGATGTAAGCTTTGGAACCTCTGCAATCTGCACAAGAGTCCATAACCTCTGCAATCTACACAAGAGACAATTAATGACTTGGCCTTTTAACTTCAACAACAGATAAAGTATGTAAGCAAAGAGAAAACATTTTACAACTGATGTAACTTTTCGACACCTGACTTTGTTTTTAGTAGGATTGGGTTTGCTATCCAAAAGGGGGTTGTGGTACGTTCACCTGCCACTCCATTGTAATCGTTTGTATATATATATAAAATATGATCAATATTCGTTTATCTGACTATGTAGAATGAGAAAGAGAATAAATTTTACAATCTTAAAGAAATAAATTCTTCACAAGTGTCTTCTTAGCAATGTTTTCAGACCCGGCCCAGGCGTCGACCCGGACGCCTTACCGGGTCAAAGGTCGGACCGACCCGGGAGGCGGACCGGTGTTTGACCCGGATGACGTCATAAATAATTTAAATATATAATTGCATATATATATATAATTCATATACATATAAAAAATAATGATAACCAAAATAATAATAAAAACAAACCTTAATGTTTATCTATGTTTTATACATTAATTTTTAAATATGTATGATTTATGTTTGATTAATAAAGATATCAATGAAGTTTGGTTGGTTGGCTCATGGGTAATTATTAAAGCTTCTATCTCCAAAATCACCCAAGTTCGAATCCCAACATGCACATTACATTTTAGATTTAATGAAAAAATGGGTTTTACCGGTTCAACCGGTCCGGGCCGACCGGTCACCCACAAAACCGGCCGGGTTTTTCGAAAACGGGCCAAATATAGTGACCCGACCCGGTATAGGGACCGGGTCCGACCGGCCGGGCCGGGCCGGGTTTCAAAACACTGCTTCTTAGTCTCTTCAGTAACAACATGAGTAACTAATTGAAGCTGACATGATGGCTAATTTGTGTGGCTTGAGGTGTAGTGATGGCAGCATTTGGAAGATGTGTTGGTGTTTTTGGAAGTACAGTGGTGGTAGGCTTTGGGAGAGTCATACGACATTAATTGTGGCGAAACCTCATTTTGTGCTTCGAGGTCGGCTGTAGCTGAATGAAGCGACTCACTTATCTCAGTTGCAACTTCTTGTATTTTTCTTTTTTGTGTTAACACCTTGATGGACAATTAATAAGCTTTAAATAAGGAGTGTAAATAAGCAACTGATCGTCAATCTCTCGACCACCTTAAGTAGCAATATTAATATAATCATCCACTCGCCAAATTAATATAACACTATCAGTTGAAGTTGCAATGTACACTTCAATTCGTTTCTTTCTACCCACGTTCAAGTGTGTTTTCATCCAAATCATTGCCTCATTTAGGAAAGATAAAAGTGATGTTTTTTTCTTAAATGAGACAATGATTTGGATGAAACCACACTTGAACGTGGGTAGAAAGAAACGAATTGAAGTGTACACTGCAACTTCAACTGATAGTGTTATATTAATTTGGCGAGTGGATGATTATATTAGTATTGCTACTTAAGGTGGTTCAGAGATTGATGGTCAGTTGCTTATTTACACTCCTTATTTAAAGCTTATTAATTGTCCATCAAGGTGTTAGCATAAAAAAGTAAAATACAAGAAGTTGTAACCATGAGTGAGATCTGTGAGTCGTTTCATTCAGCTATAGCCGACCTTGAAGCACAAAATGACCTTTCGTCACAAGTAGTGTCGCTTGTTTAAGCCACTCTCCCAAAGCCTACCACCACTGTACTTCTAAAATCACCAACATATCTTCCAAATGCTGCCACCACTACACATCAAGCCACACAAATTAACTCAATCCCGTTAGCCATCATATCAGCTTCAGTTAGTTACTCGTGTTGCTACTAAAAGACACTTGTGAAGAATTTATTTCTTTAGGATTGTAAAATTTATTCTCTTTCTCATTCTACCTAGTCAGATAAACGAAAATTGATCATATTTTATATATATATACAAACGATTACAATGGAGTGGCAGGTAAACGTACCACAACCCCCTTTTGGATAGCAAACCCAAGCCTACTAAAAACAATGTTAGGTGTCGAAAAGTTACATCAGTTGTAAAATGTATTCTCTTTGCTTACATACTTTATCTGTTGTCGAAGTTAAAAGACCAACTCATTAATTATCTCTTGTGTAGATTGCAGAGGTTCGAAAGCTTACATCTGGCTGTTCTGTTCTGAACAAATAAGACACTTTGTGTCAAACATCTTTTACTACAAAGTCTATTTTAACTATAAGACCGCGAGAACCGTTAACTTAATTGTGATACATAAGTTGGTTATGTAATTGTATAGCTATAAAGTATAAACCGATCTATCTCTTCTTTCTAGCCAACAACAGCAGCGGTTAGTGGCGACGACTGTGGTTGAAGGGCATTGCTTTTAAGACGTCCAATACATTCTACTTTGATATTCTTTTGGAATCTATAACTTTCACTCACCAGATTATAACAGTGAGTAGTCACAAATCAAATGAAGTAGTTGTCTACTTACCTATATGTCCAATACATAATACTTAAAATATTTTTTTGAAGCCTATAACTTTCACCCACCGGATTATAAAAGTGAGCAAAGTCATAAATCGAATCAACTTAACTATTTTGTCCAAAAATAAGAGTTTAAATGCTTATTTATTTTAAAATGTATATAAAATAAGATATGTATATTACGATTGTGAATGCTGTTTATACAGCCACCAATTTCTAGGAAGAATGAAGCATCATACTAAACATAAGATGTCACATGCCTTTTTATGGGTTTAAGCTAGAGGTGCACATAATCGGGTACTGTTAAAAACCCGAACCGGTTTTTTTACACCGGGTAGAAAATAGGACCGGTTCCAGTCAGGAACCGGGTAGGGTAGGAACCGGGACCGGTTATTACGTAAAAACCGATTCCGCCGGTTTTTTTTGAAATTCAAATAAACTAGCCGTTACAAACCGGTTCCAACGGCTATATAGTCGTTTTTGACCGTTGGAACCGGTTTTTTTTACTAAAAGCTTATAAACATACTATAAATAGCAATGTTTTTGTGTTGTTAGTTAAACCACTTTCAAAACTTTGCCATTTTATCTTGAACTTGATTCGTGTTATAACGAAATAATGTACCATCTTTACCCAAGTCAACTTGATCGGTTGCGCCAATACCTTTCAAGGCCTTGCAATATGGCTTCTCGATGTGCTTTCTCAAAGTCGAGTTGGAATCGTGCTTTAATTGTGGTCCACATAGGTTACAACGGCTACTAAATTCTTAAAAACCGGTTCCAACGGCTATATTACCGTTGGAACCGGTTACAACGGCCATATTTCTCTCAAAAACCGGTTCCAAAGGCTATATTACCGTTGGAACCGGTTCCAACGGCTACTTTGACCATCATCTGATTTAAAAAAAAACCTGCTAGAACCGGTTTTTTTGGGTAGGAACCGAACCGGGTAGAATTAGGAACCGGGTAGGAACCGTTTGGAAATATAATTAGTGGAACCGGGTATGGATTTCGGGTTTAAAAATACCCAGACGGGTATAGGGTCAATCGGGTAGGAATTGGAACCGGTTTTTTTGTGCACGTCTAGTTTAAGTTATTCTAGAAAGTTGAACAAAAATAACTAGGATGAGAAGGATTTGCGCAACACAAAAAAACCCCTCACAAGAAAATAAAAAAAATTAATAAAAAAATCATAACTCAAAATTTAATAAAAAACGAAAAAAGTAAAAAACACAAAGATGTTTCCACCGTGTTTCTCGTTCTCAACAAAGAACAAAAAAAAACACATTGGTGAGTGAAAAAATTATTGTGTTTTGTGTTTATATTTGTCATTAATTGTGTATTTTTTTCTTAATATTGTGTTTTTGTTCTTTATATTGTGTTTTATTACTTAACATTGTTTTATATTTTGTTTGACATTGTCTTTTATTTTGAAATATATTGTATCTTTTTTTAGTTATAACTTTGTGGTTCATTTTCGTCATTTTGTCTTTGATCTCGGCATTGTATCTTTTCGTCAATTTTATTTATTTATTTATTTTTTGAATGAGAATGATGACGGAAATAATTTGGTTTCTAAAATTTTTTCGTTTTTTATTTATATTTTAAGTTATGATTTTTTATTTTATTTGAATTTATTTTTAAATGTTTTTTTTTGTGGTCACAAATCTTTCTCACATTTATTATTTCTGTTTCTCTTTATATTTTAACTTTACACTTCTTCTTATTTCTATATCAACGACTCTTTTATCTATAACATTGTTATAGTTTGTTACACATGAGACATTCTATTTAATGTGTCAAATTTATGATCATATCATATTAAATGCTTCTTTATCTTTCCTTAACACTTT
The DNA here is from genome assembly GCF_021521415.1 of Bidens hawaiensis. Taxonomy (NCBI): domain Eukaryota; kingdom Viridiplantae; phylum Streptophyta; class Magnoliopsida; order Asterales; family Asteraceae; genus Bidens; species Bidens hawaiensis. Next base: position 61,272 of record NW_027496857.1, on the reverse strand, counting down.
CTTCTTACAATGCCGTAAAAAATTACGATAAGCCAGTTCGAACGTTGACCATAACACCAATAAAGCAAGTCCTCAAGTTTACCTCACTCTTTTATCAATTCATTTTTGGAAAATATTAGATTATAAAAATATATTCTTAAAATAATATTAATTAGTGAAATAACTTAAAATAATAATAACAATAATCTAATAAATTAAAACCGACCCGTTTATAAGATGGGCCAAAACTAATTTCTCTAAACCCCTCAAACTCCGTCAAAGTAAGTTCTTCAAAAACCCTAAATTGCAATATTATGTTAACTGCTATTACTTTAAGTTAATTTGAATGTTGTAATTGTTTCATTTCACACACAATTGATCGAATTTGATTGCTTTTGGACGTCTGATTGAATGTGGAATTGGTAGCATGCTTGTATCGAATCGTATTGGTAGATTTAGGGTTTTATCGAGCAAGTTTGATCTTGCTGGATGGTTTGTTCTTACTCCTGTTGTTGATTATTGTTGCTAGATGTGTAAATGAGCCAAGCTACTCGAGATCGACTCGAAAAAGCTGAGCTTAAACCGCCTCTCTATTGTAATTGGATCATTTTATTATAATATTAAATGATTGCAATTTTTATTCAATAGTTATTAATATATATAATGATAAAAATAACCAAATAATATATATTTCTTATATATAAGATTATAGATTATATAATTATAAAATGTATAAAATAGTTAATCAATAGGAAACAGGTCGAGCAGGAGCCGAGCTTGAAAAGTTACTCAGGAGCCGAGTTCGAGCTTTAGAAATAGAGCTTGAAGCGAGACTAGGGATGAGCTCGGTACCGTACCGTTATCGAAAATACCGATCCCGAAATTTGCAAATTATTGATACCGGTACTGAAATATTCAGTTCGGTACCGGTACGATACCGGGATATTACCGGTACCGAAGGTAAATTCGGGAAATACCGGTACCGTACCGTACTGGTATACCGTACCGATCCCGAAACTCAAAACTTTGGTACCGATTCTATACCGACGGTACCAAATCGGTACCGATTTCGATACCGGTACCGAATTTGCTCATCCCTAAACGCGATACAGGCTTGAGCTCTCTGTAAATTAAACGAGCCGGCTCGAGTTTAGTTGAGCTCGGGATCGTTTACATCCCTAATTGTTGCTTCTTCAACAGCTGACATAACTGTAACTGGACTGTGATTTTGAATATGTATTTGTTAGCAGTGCTTTGCGAATGGCTTTGTACGCGTCAGACAACACCCTGCAGAAACCAAAGATACAAATATATTCTACGCAAACTGATGAAGTCACTCAGAAACCAAAGATACAAATATATTCTACGCAAACTGATGAAGTCACTCCCTTCTGGAAAAGTACCTTTCTTGTATAGATACCTTAAGAACTCATATGATTGCAGGTTGGTGTTGAAGGTTCGTTTGTTCTAAATTTTGAGTTGTTTTTGATAGAGAAATATGAAAAGGACGCTCAGAAATATTGGGATATTTTCTACAAACGCTCAGAAATATTGGGTTTGTTTTGCTTTTCCCCTTCATTGCAGTAATTTAACTTGTACATTGTTATGACTTCTTGTTTTCTGTTCATGATTAATAATTTCAGTTCTTCAAGGATAGACATTACTTGGATAAAGAATGGGGACACTATTTCTCCGTGAGTGTACGTAGTGTTTACTTAACTCTTATTTTAAGTTTAATGATAATTTAAATTTATATGTATTGAATGACCGTCTCTCTATATATAGTGGTGGATTAAAGTGAGAACCACTAAATATATGCGAACCATTCGGAAACAGTTTATTCACCAATGAGTAACCTATAGTATGTTAATCGTTCTAAAAATACTTTATTCATTGATGAAATGCATGTATTCAGTAGTGAATTAAATGGTTTGTAATGGACCGATGGTCCTAATATATAGTGGATCTCATTTGAACCCATTGCCACCCGTATACGTGTAAACATATATACACTTGAGCGCTAGAAGGTTGTAAGAAGTCTGACACATTACTTGCTATTTCAGGAAGCAGAAGAAAAGGTTGTTCTAGAGGTAATTATTTTTATTTTTGTTATGCCACTATGGATCGGTTATCATGCGATTTAAGTATTTACAATCTGAAATGATGTTTCGAATAATATTTGTTTACATTGATTTCGTAGGTTGGATGTGGAGCTGGAAACACCATCTTTCCTTTAGCTGCTACCTACCCTGCTTTATATATCCATGCTTGTGACTTCTCACCTCGGGCCGTTGACTTGGTCAAGGTTATTTATTTTTAGTGTTCTTCGTTCACCTATGGTTACATTACACTTGTTCAAAAGTTTAACATGTAACAAGTTTTTATATTGTGTTATGTACATATACTTGCAATAGGCACATAAAGACTTTGACGAGTCAAAGATAAACGCATTTGCGTGTGATTTAACAAGTGATGACCTGCTGTACCATATACCGGCATCTTCCGTTGACATTGTTACAATGGTATTGCATTTCGACTTTTTAAAGCTTCTTGTTTGTGGGGTCAATGTTAACTTAGCAACTGACATGTTAAATAGATATTTGTCTTATCTGCAGTATCACCTGAGAAGATGCCTCTGGTATTGCAGAACATCAAGAAAATTTTGAAAGTAAGTTATGATTATGTTTTTTAATATAATGATTTGAATCTTTGCCTTCAAGGCTTCTTTTGACTAAAAATTTTAAATAAATTGTTATCATCTGCAGCCAAATGCTTATGTGTTATTCCGTGACTATGCTACTGGAGATCTTGCTCAGGTTCTTCTATATTTTTAATACTTAAATTTATATTCAATTATGTGAACATAACTGTTCTGAATAACTAATTTTATTGCTTAATTGGTACAATCACTCAAAAGAAAAGGCTTACTTCCAAGGATCAGAAGATCAGTGAGAATTTTTTTGTTAGAGGTGATGGAACTGTAAGTTCGATCTCCAATTTGGGATATTTGAGCTTTTTAACAAAATTTATTTTTTACACATTTTTTTTGTTTCACATAATGTTTCAGCGTGCGTTCTACTTCTCTGAAGATTTATTGAAAAGTTTATTTCAAGAAAATGGGTTCAGCACTGAAGAATGTGGTGTGTGTTGCAAGCAAGTAGAAAATCGTTCACGTGAAATTGTAATGAATCGGTAAGTAATCTTACACTAAAAAGGATAATCAAGGGTAAATGAAGTTATGTATGTTTTTGTGTTCTTACTGGTTTGAGAATGTAGGCGATGGTTACAAGCTGCTTTCCGTTTAAATAATGATAATAATCTTGAGATACCTAAAATCTCAAACGAGCCTGAAGACGGATGTGATGTTGATATATCTGAAGGATTTGCTTTTGATATGTTTGGCATTTCTTCATCAAGGGATGAGGTCAGCATTTTCCTTTATGATCATCAAACCATAATTTATTTTTTATGGTATATTGGTTTTTATTAATCTCAACTATAGCCTTTTGGTCGCTGCTGGTTCCGACTAACGAATTGGCTCTCGACGGTCCCAACTTTTAACGTATTTGTTACCAACGATCCGCGACTAACATAATCATAACGTCGTTAGTTGCTGGTAGCTGGAAAAACGTTTTTGGCCGGAGAGCTCACATTTTTTCCCCGAAAAAACCACCTGAACACCGCCACCACCAACCAACCGCCACCACTTGAGCACCACCACTCGATTCCGACGGTGGTTCTAGGGTTCTGGCGACCTCAATAATTGGGGCTTTTACTAGAAAAATGTTCCTAAAGGTCCGATACAAAGTTACAAAGATGTTTGGGACAAAAATGTTAAGATTTTCAGGAAAAAATGTATGTTTTCCGGACAAAAACGTTTTCTATTAGTCGCGGACCGTTGGGAACAAATATGTTAAAAGTTGGGGCCATCAGGAGCCAATTCGTTAGTTGGGACTGGCAGCGACCAAAAGATAATAGCTGGTATTAATAAAAACAAATATAAATTTTTTTATTTATATAGTTATATTCCAATGTAACAGATTATGGAGTTGAAGCTACAAGACTGGAACTTTAAAATCAAATTACTTTCCAAAGAATTCCAACACACCTGCAAGTCAACCGGTTTAATGTTATGGGAATCATCTCGACTCATGGCCTCGGTTCTTGCTCTAAACCAAACCATCGTTTCTGGTAAAAACGTTTTAGAGCTCGGTTCCGGTTGTGGAGGAATCTGCTCAATGATTGCCTCCAAAACCGCCCGCCTTGTGGTCCCCACAGACAGGGACGACAAAGCACTAGAACTTCTCAACGAAAACGTCACTTTAAATCTCGATAAATCTTTATTATCTAAGCTACATATCAAGAAACTAAACTGGGGTGATAAAGAACATATTGACTCTGTCAAGAAACTAAGTGACAACAAGGGTTTTGATGTTATTATTGGAACCGATGTAACTTATGTTGCTGAAGCGATTATGCCATTATTTGAAACCGCAAAAGAGTTGATTTCAAGTAGTCAAGGTGATGAAGTGGGAGTTAAACCAGCGTTAATATTATGCCATATTTTTCGTCGGGTTGATGAGGAATCTATACTCTCGGCTGCATCTTGTTTCGGTTTTCATTTGGTTGATAAATGGCCAAACAACATGATTAACGGAAACCCGTATCTTGGCACAATTAATAAATGGTTTGAGGGTAAAATCAAAGAATTGGCTGCATCTTGTTTTGATTTTCAGTTGGTTGATAAGTGGCCGAACAACATGATTAACGAAAACCCGTATCGTGGCACGATTAATAAATGGTTTGAGGGTAAAATCAAAGAAGATGATATTGAAAATCCAGCATTAAACATCATGTACTTCCATGCTAAGTGAGCAGAATTTGCATATTTTTGTTGTATTTTACCTTTTTCCAAGAAAGAGTTTAATTTAATTTTTTTACAAAGGATAATATATTTTTATTCTTTCATATCATATTTGTAATGATATATTGGATTATTGATGTTATGGATTATGGAAGGATCATATACAATTTTCTTGATTAGCTTGTAATGAATCATTGATATCTTATTGTTATTGATTTTTCAAATGATACTTAGTTGTAATAAGATGCAAAGGCCAACAACATATAAAGGGAAAAAATAAAAACTAAGAGAAAGCTAAAGCAAATGCACACCCTCCCTTAAAAGTCATTAACATTAATCATACGTCTTAACAAACTTATTTTCTTGATCATGTCCTTAGAAATGCGTAAGTTTCTCAAGTCCTTCCTAATCTTCTCATCCCAAATAAAAATAAAGAATATAAACTATCCTTGATATTAAAAAGAGATATATAAAAGGGTGGTAAAGACCTATTTGTGCTTTCACATTCTTCAACAAAAAGATATATGTCGAAATTGGAGGTCACAATTGTTTTTAAAAGTGGTTCATAGAAATTGTCTTACACCCACTATTCTAACTCACAAGAGTCTAATCCTCTTAAGTGCTCTTTTAGGAAGAACGCGAAACGTTTTACAAGTCATACATCTCATTAAACACGTAAGTTCTCTATGGCTAAGCAGAGACGGACCTACATACAAAGTATGGGGTGGTTTTCCTCAATATTTTTTTTCTTTTTAGTGTTACTTGTACCCTAAAGTCCCAAGAGTAAACATCATTACGTTGAAAGACCATTGAAATGTGAAGCTCTCCGTGGGCCGGGTGTGCGGGCACAATTTTTTATATTTGAATTTTTACTAATTAATATATATACTAATTATTTATCTTCATCTCGCCCCACCATCACACTTCACATTTCACCCCACACATTTTTGGGTGACAAATTTAAAACCTCCCACCGATTACATGACGTGTTCTTTCCTTCTTACTTTTTTTTTCTTCTCATATTTTACCCTTAACAATGATAGATTGATATGTAGAAATAAGATAAATAAAATAATAATAGTTTAGTATAGTCAATGTTGGAAATATTTTATATGGGAAGTTAAAAGGTTGTTAAGAGTTTTAGAAAAATTATAGAAAATAAAATTTGACATTGACTTTTAATGTCACATATAGGATGATGGTAAAGTCTCTTTTAAAGGTTTATATGCTAAAAATGTGAAAAGACAAGTACTTCCCTAGTAAATAAAGGAAGAAATGATGGCTCACTCTTTCGCGCATGTCATGGATGATTGAGATTATATTAATATGACGTTTTGATAGCGCACTTAACACCTCATATACGCTCGTAATGTTGACTTTAAATTTTGTAATATATTGGATAAAAAATTTCAGGGTGAAGGAAGCAGTAGGAGAATATTTTCTTAAATGTCAAGTGGAGCACCATGAAAGATATGACATAGATAAATAGTTAGGGATTTAGCATATTAAACATTAGCTTAGGGTTCCATTAGAGTTTCTTAATATATAATCATATTCTTATAAATTAAATAATGAATGATCATTGTAGTACAAAGTACCTATTAGGTTTTTATTATTCTATAAATTTATATCCAATGACAGAAAGAAATTGCATTGAACACTAGTGCATTGTGATTCTAATTTAGGAGACACATTATCCATGTTGTAGCATCTTTTATAATATGATATTGCAAATTATTGCTTGTGGGAAAGTTGAAATCTAAATGAATTCTAGAAAACTAAATTATGCCATTTGACCTTAGAAGTAATCGTATCTTCTACTACTTCTTTTCTTTGTGAAACAAGATATATGATCTATTATATACAAAATATGTGGTGAAGAATATGGAATCAAATGGTGATGATGTAAGCACTCTCCTCATTCTCCACTCTTCAAGGATGTTTAGGGCTACGTATGACAATATAATCAAGTCCACATCGATGGTTTATAAAAAATCATGACCAGACGCCGATTAATTGTTAGTCCTCACCCCACCAGCCGACTAACAAGTAGTGATTACTACAACACTGTTCACACATAGTTTTTTTTTAATAAAATGTAATTAAAAATGTGGAAATGGTTGCCACATCAGCTCACAAAAAAGCAGTTTCAACAGATTTCCATGAGCCTCATGGAACATGATAGACAATCATGTAGGCATCTTAATCTTATCACTAAACCTACATATATAATGGGAAATTAAAAGGTTAACAAGAGTTAACTTCTGTATAGTTTTTTCATAATATAAAGATATTTGAACCTACTTATGGTTTTATGTTAATTTTGTATAACTTTATGATTAATTTCAAGGACTTATTCCAAGATAGTTTTGATTCAATTTTCTTTTTTGACTTGTCTGTGAAGTCGATGTGATTTTAAGGAATTCTAACAGCTAGCATGATGAGACACTTGTAACGAAGTTATCACAAAGTAACATAAATGCTTAAGACTGGATTTCTAGTTCGTGTCTAGAGACGTAACTCTCTTATGCATGTACTAAATAGATACGAATGTGCTCAAGTACATGGTCTTGTTTATAATGTATAAGGCCATACTACAATGTCGTATGCATACATTACACATGCATTTATGGCCCGGATGTTGAGTACGATTGTGTCCCATACACAAATGTGTTCACAAGTATTTAATTAGTTAAGTCCATAGAGTATATGGAACTGGAAGGGGTCAGGATTCAAACCCGACTCACGTGAGTGAGAAGTGACGCGGACTAGTGAGCTATCCGACACTATTGTAACTTATTAATTGGTGTTCACAAGTATTAATTGCCTTCTGTTTAAATGGTTGTATCAAATGAATAGTATATAAAACTTGGAGCAACACCAACTTGAAGGACCCGAATGGTTAATGCGAAAAGTGTAAGGGTGGTACGGAAGATCTCAAGAGGCGGTTTGGTGGAGATCCAAAGTTCAGGGACCAAGTTGAATTACTTGGTGTCATAATTATGTTTTACTTATTATTAAATAAATTAGAGGTCTAGTTTAATTGTGATTCCTAGTTTGAGTATGATTAGAATTGTGGGTATTATATAAACCCATCATTAGTTTTCTTTTGTTGAGAGTAGAGAAAAGTAGAGTAGAGAAGAGTAGAAAGTATTTTGTCCTTGTTTCTTGTTAATGAAAAGAGTCGCATAAACGTTTTATGCAAAATCGTGTTTGGTGTTCTTGATTCACTTGTCTAAGGTTTAACAAGTGGTATCAAAGCCTAACGATCCGGGCTCGTGTTTTCGATCACGGAAAGTCTTGATTGTGATTGTAGTTCCAATCAAAGGCATAAGAGGCCAAGAAATCGATCGTGGTCAAGAAACGATTCAAGATCACTACGTGAAGAAGCCCGGAGGCTAGTTGAAGATAGATTGAGAGCCATCCGCAAGAACTAAGAAAGATTCGTGGTTACATCATCGATTTTTGGATTAACCGGCAAGCCGACACCGGTTCCGTTCAATCGATTGAGTGGAAAGAAAAAAAAATTGGGTTTTATTTCTGTGGAGCAAAAGAAAAGAATCAAGTTCCTTTTTTGTCTTATGTGAATGGACACTTGCCACACATATTTGTGATTAGATAATTTAAAGATATCACGTTGAGAAATTAATTGTACCCCAATTAATAAACAAAGCAGCAGCGCAAATATATCTATTTTTTTTGTTATTCAAGTCTATCGAGAAAGAAAATATAAACTCCTGTCCAGGAACCGATCATATCAAGAAGTAATTCGGTACCGTGTAACCGAAACAATGGCAGATTTACAAGTTGTAGGAGGAATCAAGAAGTTGAACTAGAATAACTACAAACAATGGTCGACATGTATCAAATCATATCTTCAAGGTCAGGATCTTTGGCAGGTAACGAACGATACCGAAACGAGACAACCCGCAAACGATATTAATGTTTATCATCAAGACAACGGTGGATGATGATGTTCTTGATCACATTCAAGATCTCGAATACCCAAAGAAAGCGTGGGATACGCTGGAGACCTTATTCACGAAGAAGAACGATGCTCGATTGCAATTAGTCGAAGGTGAGTTGATGACGGTTTCCCAAGGAGATCTTCCGATCGCACAATATTTTCGCAAGGTCAAGAATTTGTGTCGCGAGATTGAAGAGCTCGATCCACAGTCTCGGGTTAGCGACGCTCGTATGAAGCGGATACTCATCCACGGTTTAAGGTCGGAGTATCGTAGCTTCGTTACCGCTATTCTTGGGTGGGCGACCTAACCGAGTATAACCGAGTTCGAGAATATTCTTGCCGGACAAGCGAAACAGTTAGCAAGTGTGTCGGTTAAAACCGAGAGCAAAGCCTTGTATGTCGGAAGGAAGGAGAAGCATCGGTTTAACAAAAATAAGAACTGTTATGGTGAGAAAGGCAAGGGTAAATATTGGAAGAACGAGAAACGTGACCGACCCAAGAAGAGAGAATGGAACCGAAATGGTCGCGATGACAACTCTGAAGAAGATTCATCGGACGAAGAGAACCGAGACAAGGAATCAAGGTACCAACAAAACAGTTTCCTTTTAGGTGCCATAAGTGTGGACAAAAAGGGCATATGACAAAATACTGTCGAGAACCTATGGAAGAAGGTAATGCAGCTGTGGTTAAAGAAGAAGAACCGTGGGATGTGGAGGCTAATATGGCCGAGGTTCAAGCGAAATACACAGTTGATACCGAATTCAAACCGAACCTGGTAGATGAATGATTTGAAGAAGGCTCTTGTTGGTGGACAATGCCAGAGTCAAATCCGTTGAAGGTAACCTTAGAATCATCTATTGTTATTTTGAATCTAGATGATGAGGAAACCGTGGTTGAAGAAGAAAGTAAGGTTGATCAAGACGTAACCGTGATAGTAACCGAATAAGACGAGAAAGAAATCGTGTTGAATGAAGTGCACGAGGAGGTAGTTCCGTCTCATGTTACGGGTTGTCATGGTGGAATAGAAAACGTTAAAAATCAACAAACCGACAAAGTTGATATTAGAGTTTGCATGAGGTTCATGCAAAGTTCGGGTGATCCGAATGAACGAATGAATGAAGGAGTTCAGTTCGAGAGGGAGCATGTATCGAGTGGAAATGGAAGAATTGCTTTGAGTATCATGATAGTTGGTCATGAAGTTAAGAAAGCAAAAGTCGTTTCCAATCTGAAATCCGGTGATGCAGCTTTAAATAGTGGTAATCTAGAAACTAGAACAATTGATAACAGGAAACAGAAACCTGAAGGTAGGGTTATGAAGTCGAATCCAAGAATCAAGCTCAAGGAAGTGTGAGCTTTACAAGGTGTGAAGGATCTTGGAGGGACAATGGAAGTTGGTATTGAGAGGGACTGTAAAACTTGGAGCAACACCAACTTGAAGGACCCGAATGGTTAATGCGAAAAGTGTAAGGGTGGTACGGAAGATCTCAAGGGGCGGTTTGGTGGAGATCCAAAGTTCAGGGACCAAGTTGAATTACTTGGTGTCATAATTATCTTTTACTTATTATTAAATAAATTAGAGGTCTAGTTTAATTGTGATTCCTAGTTTGAGTATGATTAGAATTGTGGGTATTATATAAACCCATCATTATTTTCTTTTGTTGAGAGTAGAGAAAAGTAGAGTAGAGAAGAGTAGAAAGTATTTTGTCCTTGTTTCTTGTTAATGAAAAGAGTCGCATAAACGTTTTATGCAAAATCGTGTTTTGTGTTCTTGATTCACTTGTCTAAGGTTTAACATAGTAATTACGTGTGTTTGCATATATAGAAGTTAGTAATTAATATAGGCATAATTTAAGACTATATAATATATTATCATTGAGAATAAAGCATATGTAAAGTGACCAATATGGTAAATGGGAACTCATAAATACAGGAATATAAACAATTAAATAATTTATCACCTCCCTCTCTCTCTGGTTAAACTCAGACATTGATATGTGAAACCAAAACAAAATATTATACAATAAAAAGAAAGAATCATGAGAAAAGCCAACATTTATTCCCAAGGGCATGGAATGCACTTTGAAAAGTCTATATATAGGATGCCAAACTCCAATCTATAAACTGCAGAGTGAACTCCAACACAATGAAACAGTACCACCACAACCAAAATAGCTATAGTTTTCATTCCCTCAATGGGTTATCATTCATGTCTAGCAACAGCAAATACGCGTATTCTTTCTTTCGTCTATGTTGATATGATAGCACACAATTACGCTATAAAGGTAAATGGGTGGTGACAGAAGAGAGTGAGCACCCATGGTCTTCGTGCATATGTGTATGCATAAAGCGATGTGTGCTCACCCTCTATCTGTCATCCCCAGTACTCTCTTTGTTAGGATAAAAGCACAAATCTTATTCAAGAAATTTTTATTTTTAATTAAATACAATAGTAAATCAAATTGATGAACATATATATAAAATAACTTATTTTAATTTGTCTAGTAGGTATATATTCTATCATTCTATCATGTTAGCATGTTATATTAATTAGTTGCCGTCTTGATTTTTATGAAGAGAAAGGATAATGAAATTAATAGCATTGAAGGGATAAATGGATGATCTAATTAATAAACTTTCATTCTATTAGTTATTTGCCTGTACTTTTTTCATCATTTATATTCCTAGTTAGTATTAATTTCTTAGACTATTTGATAGTATGATACGTTTGTAAGTTTTTGGTTTAAATCACAGTATCATACTAGATTACCAGAGGTACATATGAAGTCGATCTACTATGCATACACGTGCCAGGTTTTCAAATCTCATCAAATAGGATTCGAACCAACGACCAATCAGTTAACAGCCGGCCGCTATACTACTGAGCTACTCAGGAAGTGACAATTATCTAATCATACACACTTTACAAATGACCGTGTTCGAGGTTGAACTGAACGGCCATTTTAGGCTTTACACGACGAAGAGTATCAGAGAAATAATGGAGGTGCTTTAGTAACTATTAAACAAAACCAAACCCAAGACAACTTCATCAATGGTGTTATTTTTAATTATTGTAATTTCATTATTTAACTTTATATTCTGATTTTTGTATTAATTTTCATACTTTGTATTAAATCTGCAGATTTGAATTAATATTCTTTTTAATTTGTATTAATTAAATTTCCATATTTGAATTAATTTCTATAATTAATATTGAATTTGTATGTATATTTGAATCAATTTCCATAATTGAAGTTAAGTGTTTAGATTTTGTATTTATTTTGAAAATTTGTATTAAATTTCCAGAAAAATATAAATAAATTTATTTTACATTGTTATTTGGAATTATATGTTGCCGACGGATTTGTAGAGAAAGTTTTCGTCTTTTTGTTATAAAGCAATATGTCGATGAACCGTTGGTAATCATATTGGCTTCGCCGAATGGTCCACGTACTTGTTAGCCATCGGGCAAGCAACCGTATGTTGGTAATCTCTCGCTAAGGGGTCCCTCATAAGTCTCTCGACGAAATCCTCAGTAATTCATCACCATAGGCAAATAAAGTTACTCATGCTCATATCCATGTCAGACCTTCACCAACATATTCTTGTCAGTGATGACTATTGCATATGAATTTTAGCAGTGTTTTTCTCGCAATTTCTACTCGTTTGGCCCCTTGGATGCTTATGAAGCTTATGCTAAACCATTTTACTTATATGTATGTGTAGCTAGTTAAAGCTCAAGCTCCATGATATTGTGTCAAGATTTTATGTAGTTTTCACAAAACTGACAAAGATTTGTAGGATGAAAACTAGTCGTAAATGAGATAGAAATATAGTTAAATTGACCCCAGGGAGAGGGGAGGGGGGGGGGGGGGGGGGGGAAGAAATTATTAGGATTCAAGGCCATAATTACTACAACTGATGGGAAGAAACTACTGCTTATTATATTTCCATAAGTCCTTTGTATAGGTTGTGTTGTTTCTAGTGTTATTTCCATTTTAGGGTTTTGGGTCTAACTATATAAGGATATGTCGATAAAGTTGTCATATATGTCGGTAAAAGTGGTTTTGGGTCTAACTATATAAGGATATGTCGATAAAGTTGCCATATATGTCGGTATAAGCGGCCTTGATCAATTAAAACAACCACTTTTAAATACGGTAGTGGCATTGAATTAAAACGACCACTTTTATGGATACATACCTTAACGACGGAATACCAATAGATTGAATACCAGTATACTTTTTATGTTTTACTAATGAACTTGTCTTGGTACATTGTTGGTAATAATAATTTATCTAAAAAAAAATAAACTTTAAGATTTTATAAATTTCATGTGAAAAAAAAAATAAAAGATAAATTCTGAAAATTAATATTTAGTCATATTTTTAATAACAATAAAGTTAAATTCAATAGGTTTGTAGACAAAAATGTAAAAAAATATCTAGATAAGTAGGGGATGGGGTCATAGGGTTCTCTTTGAAATGAACCCTTTTGACTTTTTATTTTTATAGTTTTGTTGGAATTTGTCGGGATTTCGTTGGTAAATACTATCACCGTTTGAACCGTCCGATTTACCACTTGGGCCGATTGAACCGTCGAATCAGATCGATCTGGCGGCGAGATCGCATTTCAAAAATTATATACTACTTTTGGGCTTTTGGCTCTATATTTTATTTAGGTAAGACATCATAATTTTTTTTATAATTATACTTGCTTTTATCTCCCTGTATTACATGGTTATTTTATATTATTCGCTTATAATATTTATATATTTTTTATTTTAATTTTATTTATTGTAAGGAAGTTAATAACAAACTTAGAATTTAATGATGAAATGATTTCATAAATAGATGAGATGCTATAACTCGGTTTTAAAGGTATCTGCAGGGTTTGTTGAGACCTATGACATGTTTCTTTTTTACTATAAAATTGTTTCATAATCATAAATAATATATTTTTTTTAAAAATCAGATATTAATATTTAGTATATCCTTATTTTATAGGATTTTCTATATATGATTTTCATATCAAATATTTGGTGAGTTAATTTTAAATTTTAATGAGATGTTATAACCCGTTTAATGGCTATCTGGGTTTGGTGAGACCTATACCCATGAATTCAGGTTAAATGCATGAGAAGTCTCCATTTACAAATAAAACAATCTGGTGACTTGAGAAAATGTCGGGACTTTTCGTTTATATATATTTGAAATAAAATAAAACTTACATCAATATAAAATATAGAAATTCTATATTTTATATTGATGTAAGTTTTAACTACAAGACTAGCTCATTCACAACCATTTCAAATCAAACTAGTTACTTCATGATAACATGTCAATAAAAGAAAATTTATATGAAAACTATAACTAAGAAAAAAACTAGTAGATAAGGTTTTGATGGTTGGGGTGTACACAGCAATATAATTAACAAGATGATCATTCTGGAAGTATCAAGTGGAGCATCATGCAGGAAAGTATGGCTGAAATTGAGATGAAGATTGAAGATAGGATAAGAAGGGAATGCAAAGCCACCATTGGGGCCATCATATCAATGATGGGAAAAAAAGTAAATAAAGTATGCTTATGCAATCTCATAACATGAACAGCCCAAGAATTATTTAATAATTTGCTGCCGACCTCAATAAAAACTAAAATATGGATTCTCTTCATGGTTTATTTAGTTTAGGGTGATTCCTTGTCATGCATATTAATCAAGTAATCAGCAGTACATGGTAATTTGAATTTGTAAGAAATTTTATCCTAGGAGTGATATTTTCTTACCAACCTATAAATTGACGGCGTTGGCTTGGTCGAGGGGAGCGATTTCAAGTTATGGAATTTGGTTATTTCGTTAAATCAGTCAGGGATAAATTAAATGAGTTGTATTTAATTTATGATAGCTAATTATTAGTAGATAAACATCTGAGTTTTATTTATTGTTTTATTAGGAGTTCGCATTCATCTCTAATTGTATCGAGTTATGGTAGATATAACCTTATCAAAGTTTTGATTATGGTTTATGAGCTTATAATCAGTTTTTAGAGCTATATTTTGCTGATTATAAGGTTGAGAGTTATTCAATCCAGATTCATCGTGTACATTCACATTTTGGTGAGCTATATCAATTCGTTCTTGAATAAATTTATTAATGACACACATGTGTGAGATTTAAACTCGTTAATTTCATAAACGAACATTTATTTCAATTTACTAATGACACACAGTTGTGATAGTAATTAACAGAGATATTATGTATCAAACTATATATATACTGCATATTAGAAAAAGACAACAAAAATAAAGGGAAATAAAGAACAAAAATAAAGAATCTAAAGATATAAAAAATTGATGGCTGGGGTGCATGCAGCAAGATAAGAAGATCATTCCCAGATCAAGTGGAGCACTTGGGAAGCTGCACGATGAACATGCATGCTGCGTAATGGCCGAAAGTGAGATCAAGAACATGGCAAAAAGGAATACTATCCACCATTAGGGCAACTAAGAAAAAGAAGAAAGCTGTAGCAGTAGGGTACCAATTAGGGCATATTATTATCTTGGATTCTTACTTGATCTTTCTGCTTTGGCAGACTTGTATAATTAACTAATTAACTATCACTCCAATCCGGTGATCTTTCGATAATGGTGACCGAACAAAGGTTATAACAATCATAAAGTGCATTGGTTATATGATCTTAATGATATATGATCAACATGATCACAATGATTTAAGGCTTAACCTTAACAACTTTAAGGAGCTAAGTAATGACCTTAATTATGAATCTGATTGGTTGCATTTGAACTTTACAGTGGGCAGGTAATAATGTAATATGTGCCCATTAAGGAAACTAATTAACTTAAGGTTAAGCATCATGATGATGCAATTAATATTGCATTATTAATACATAAAGCATATATACTTTAGGTTACTTTACTGCATGCTCAAGATATATATTCGTTTCTTTCATCACCATATTCCTTCACACTTTTTTGACTTACTTTTTGGTTTTAAAGATGAGGGAACCATCCAGTACCATACCGCATATGCGTACTTAATTTCCTTCAACTCTTTAAGTTCAAAACCTATTAATTATATATATGTTTTTTTATTCCTTGTAGTTGTGGTGTTAATTAGCACTTCTGATCCAACTAGTCTAATTAATGGGCCTCACCTTGAAGTCTTGAACTATGATAAAGTGATAACAACTTTTTTCTAGTGTCACCAACCAATTAAAACAACATATTATCAATCAATCAATCAAATCCAGTAAAAATCTCATAAAATAGTAAAGCTATTAGCAGTGTCTAGAGAGGGTCGGATGCAGACAAACAACATATTAATCCCAAGTCCCGAATTGATAGGAACACAAGCAAGATATTCGATAACTCTCAAATCTTTATTATAACCAAGAATATATAACTCAAAACATGATTGCAAATATAGGTTCTCTTACTGACATGTTTGAGTACTACTCAAATTCCGCCACCAACGCTTGTGGCTCAAGAAATTAAGCTAGCTAGACGTCGACAATATAAAATGTTAGAGCATTCTAATATGTGTTATTTGCTAAATCACTTATCAACTTCACTGTTAATCGTTGGCTTAACCTTAGAGGGATCATCATATCAAATAGGTTTTTGTTAATGTTCTCATTGTACTCTTATATCTCATATGTAGCTGAATATATAAAATATGCAATATACTAATATCTATGTTATAGCCTTAGAGTTCATGATGCCTTTTTTACCTTCTTCTCCCATTCTGTCTTCGGTCGCTACTGCCACAGATCTTGGTTTGGTTTCAGCCCTCTTGTTGTCCTGTTGAGCATTAACTTTCTTTCTCTTCTCCCCGCTCTTGTCATGCCCCAAATATTGATTATGTTTACATATTCTTCTTTTGTCTCTGTGTCGAAACAATCATAGCTCATATGCATAGCTTTGTTGTCATACATCTTGCGGCCACAACTATGACCTTTAATCTGTCTCTGTCGTTTCTCACAAGAATTTTTCTTAATATTAGTTTTTATGTTTTTCTTTTATTTCTATAAATTGTATGTTCTTAACTTCTTATTACCACATGTCCATTGTTTTTGCAGTTCAGTCTAAGGATCTGATTTTCTCACACTCTGACTACATGAAAGTATTAGATAGAATATATTAATTAAGGTTTATTGTAATATCTTTACCATAGTTAAGAGATGTGAATTCGATTGGATTTCATTTGTTTTTATCATCATTGTTTTGTCACATATAGTTATTAATAATGCACAATACATTATGATGATTTCATCATTTTATAAATCATTGTAGTTTATTAATGTATGTCAAAACATATCGTCTAGGATATCTGATCCTGACTTGGAGTTGTCACTCGGAGGCGAGAATTGTGCGTTGAATGCGATCATTGAAAGTTCAGTCCCACCAAGTAGTATCCACGGTGTGATGCTGCTATAAGGAATCATCGAGGCCGGGATTTGGACACCCCAGAGGGATACAATGACAAATAAACCTCTTCATTTCCACTCTAGCTAGCCTTAGGGGCTGTTTGGTTCATTTAGATCTGAATGAGTCAGGTCTGAATGAGCCTCTGTCCCATTCAGCAACAAAAAGTCTGAATGATTCAGACTTAATTTTAACCATTCAGATGTTTTTCTGTTTGGAACCAAACAGTCTGAAGTCTGAATGAATCAGATGTTTACATCTGAATGGTTCCATTCAGATGTTTACATTTGAATCACGATCGAAGTCAAAGGTTCAAGCTAGCTCTAGGTTCAATAGTTATAATGTGTCATGTCTTATGATGTGTTTGTGACCGTTTAGAGGATATGGTGGTGGCTACCAGGGAGAAGAAATGAAGAGGGAAAGGGTGGCTATTTTTTTATGAAAAGATAACTCTAGCTCATCTTAACACTAATTTCTAAAATCTAGTAGTGTTAAAAACTAAAAACTAACAATTAATAGAATACCAAACAATAAATATTTCATTTCCTACATATATTGTTAAGAAATAAAATCTAAAGTAGACATGCTCATATCATTGGTGAAGCTTGGACTAAGACACTGGGGGACCGGACTTAAAATGTATACAAAATTTCATAGACGATGGGGGCCTCAAATTCTCAGCTGAAACGACTAAATTTACACTACGTATAAAAAATTTCGAACAAAAACATAAATTTACACTATTACGCACGCCCCCCCCCCCCCCCCCTAACTATCCTTTGCTCCTGGCTCAGATCAATGTATCTTGAATCATCCATATAATTAATTTAGTGTAATAATAATAATAATAAAAATAAAAATAATAATAATAATATTCTTGAAATGTGGTGGAAGAATATATAAAGCTACTATACATCTATCGAGAAGGGAATGGAAAGTGGGTTTGAAGAGCCTATATAAGGGTCACAAACCTCCACTTCTAACTCACATCAAATCATTCATAATATATATGTTTAGTACATTATGAGGGTACATGAGTACCACCATCCAAATATCTTTAGTTATATACTTCTACTTTATCTAGCAAACTAGGGTTTCCTTCTATGGCAGCAAACAGAACAATGTTACATATCACATAAAAAGGTAAAGGGTGGTGACAGAAGAGAGTGAGCACCCATGGCCTTTCTTGCATTTGATTATATATATATGCTTGAAGTGATGTGTGCTCACCCTCTATCTGTCACCCCCTCTCTTAACTCTACTCTCATCTCTAGCTGCTATTACATTAACTTACACCAAATCTTATATATTTCTCAATATTTTTATGCAAATTACTTTTGAATCTTCACACTTAAACATGTGAAAACGCGGTCACGCCTATAGGAATTGTTTGAATCATTAAACATATGTATTGAGTTTTTGTTAAATCTCAAAGTTTCCGATCTTCTTTAATAAGTATGGACACATATGTGAGTAGGATTTAAAAGAATATTCATTAAATTTATGTAGTTAATTGCATGTATAAACCCTAAATATCTTATCTAGATATTATATACTGTAATGTTTCTATAGTTACTTGCTTTTGCTTCATAAGTTCATGTTAACTAATTAGTAGCGGTTATAACTCGAGTTTTATTTACTTATGGATATAACTTTTAGGCTATATATCTCATATCTGCAGATGAAGACCTAAAATAACTCTGCAAGTTTTTTTTTAATAGACCGCAAGGGGGGGGGGGGGGGGTGTTAGTTCTATTCGTATTTGGTTGGATTTCTTTATAAAAATGTATTAGATAATTAGAATTTGTAATTGAAATTAAAGTTCTGAACAATTCACACTAATAAATGTAAATGGAATAGTTTTTCTTGAATATGAAATTTTGTATATATTTTTTTAATATAAGCTGAATTGAAACTTACAACGCTTTCACATTTGAATGTCTCACGAATTTTAAGTGTGTCAATTTTTGACAAAAGTGATATTTTGACAAACCACATGGATTTGTGTAAAAGTTATAAAGGAAAAGTGAATACGGTGCTGTCATGCGTGTAAGTTTAGACGTAAAACTCATCAAAACTACATAGTTTTGATTAAAAATACCCAAAATTTTATTTTTTCCCTTAATTTCTACCATCCAGATCCATCATTTATCTCCCTCCCATCCACTGTCTCCTAAGAATTGGATCTGAGATTTTTTAAGTTTGTTGTTCTCGTATGACATAATGGTTAGCAATCAATCAATTTAAAATTGATTTGTATCCTTCCTAATTATTTAATCATATACTTCCCAATTAGCAATTCAGTAAGCTCATTCGTCGCAGTTGATCATCCATTTCAATTTGTGTTTTATTAATATTTTAATATTAATAATGAATTTATCATCAGTTGAATATTAATGTTCAAGCGTCTGTGGCTACAACACACACAATTCACATATTTTGAAACAAATCTAATTGATGCTATTTCATATTATAGTTATGATTAACGATTGCACTAATTTTAGATCGAAACCTTAACGGTGGATGGGAGGGAGATAGATGATGGATCTGGATGGTAGGAATTAGGGGAAAAAATAAAGTTTTGTGTATTTTTAATCAAAACTACGTAGTTTTGATGAGTTTTGCAAGCTTACACGCATGACAGCACCGTATTCACTTTCTCCAATTATAAATATCATACTTAATTACTTCGATGGTCCATTTTATTTACATGTATTGCATATTTGGTCTCTAAGTATCATAATTTGCACGAGTTTATTTTTATTTTTTTATTAAAGAGGTAACAAAAATGTATGTAATCGATATGTTGACGTTTGTGGAGGTCAGGGGCGTGAATTTCGAAACGACACGAACTTAACACGTATTCCGTAGCCTGAATCTAGGTTAGATTCGGTCTAACCCACCAACATGTTTATCTAAAACCGGTTGTTCATGTTGAACCCGGTACTTGGATTCACAAGTTGACCCATTTATCTAAAAAAAATGTATGTTGAATAAGTATATATATTTGGAGTTTTATAGCCTATATATGGGTGTATTATGTTAGTTAGAAACCTAAAACTAGGTGGCAATAAGGTTTAAATTAGAAAGAATTTACTCAGACTTAAAATCTAATCATATATATCATAAATTCGAAATTCGACTTTTCAAGTTCTTCCATCGATTCTTCTTTCCGCTACGAGTTTCATCAAGCTGCGAGTTCCTCTGAGTTCCTGGTGGTTGCTCACCCCTCCTTTTCCAAGTCGTGGTCGCAAGGCGAAGCCTTTTGATACCAAATCTTTTGGCTTTTTTCCCTAGCAATATATAGTTATGTTAGAGCAAGATGGAAATGCACGAAAGGAACGATGACATATATTAACTTAATGAACGATTACGTATATTAACTTAATTTTTTTTCGAAACGTGAACTTTAACTTAATTAGTATGCTCTGTTATTGCCATGCATGTTGTGATATATTTATATGTCTCTATTGTTACATTTGGTTGTAATATGGTATTTGTAAGAATAACAAGATAGAGGAAATAAGCATAAGTTTGTTATGCTTTGTGTGTTACGGCCTATGGGTGCGGTAACATCCCGAAGCAGCACATGTGGCAGGTGGTGCAGTGAACATCATGTTGTATAAATGCGTACCTGGATGTGAATCGATCATTGATGTAAACCTGTAACATTGATTTCAATCTTGGTTTCTTGAACAATTGCCTGGATTAATCTCTGAATCGTGAATCACTTTTAAATAAACCTATTTACGGGTTACACGCAATGATTTATCGGATATGAGAGAGATTTTCAGTAGATGGAATTGGATTTTTTGAAGAATCGGTGATGAAGAACTAGAAAAGAAGTAACCGTCTTCTATGTTCAAAAATCTTCGATGGAGTCAGATAATTTATTATTATGCAGGGAATTAATAAACACATATTAATATATAATCCAAATCTAATTACCTCATGAGCCCAAATAAATAAATTAATAGCCCATTTAAAATTACACTTAAGCCCAAGTATAAGACCAAGTAACAAAGCCCAATAACATTATTGTTAAACAAGCTCGCACTCCCGCGTCACCTAACTCGTTTAATCTCTTAACGTTATTTCCTCCATCGACAATCCTCCCCCATTTTAGTGATATCCATAATTAACTTATCCATCGTCACAGATAAGCAAGCGTATGCATAAATGAAAATGTCCTACGGATTGAATTTTCATCTTAGTAAATTACACGATCCAAATATTCGAATATCGGGGTGTCCTATGGATTGAACCCTTGTTATCCATTTGAATACTTGAAGACACAATGCCGAGATCAAATACACAATGACGAACATGAACAAAAAACACAATTATAACTAAAAAAAGACACAATAGATCGCTAAATATAACACAATGCCGAACAAAATATAGCACAAAATGTTGAGTAATGTAACATAATGTAAAGAAAAAAAAGACACAATGTCAAGAAAAAAAGAAACAACCGACAACAAAAATAAACACAAAGATAATCAATAAGACACGACGAGTTTTTTCACTCACTATTATGTTTTTTTTTTAGAACGAGAAAGACGGTGGAAACATTTTGTGTTTTTACTTTTTCATTTTTTTATTAAATTTTGAGTTACGATTTTTTATTAATTTTTTAAGGAGTTTTTTGTATGACTACGAATCATTTTTATCCATCTCATTTTCGTTTCCCGTTTGTAGAATAACTTGACCCCTAGTTTCTATGCATTTGTAACTTTGCTTCCGTTGTCAAATATTGAAAGTCATCTTCACCGTCGACCCCGTCATTTTGATACTTAGGTTTGGGAACCAACATGTAAATACATTATATATAAAACCAATCATCTTTGCTGTTTACCCGTCTCTCTATTAGAACTGGATCATTTTATATAATATGCAAAGGCAAGTCGATTTATTTATAAACTCGGTTTCTCACGTGTGGGTTCAATGAACTGTCACGTCTATAAATAAGATATATATTAAGCCACTTCATTATTCCAAATTTCCAACTATTGTGTTGTGTCACATGTGTGGTCGTTGACCATTACCAGCCTCCCAATAACGACTTCTAAGCCCCCAATAACGACTTTTATTATTTCATATCATCAAAACTTATCAACTCCCATTTCTCTTCATCTCCACATATCCACATATCCATGGCTGATTACAAACCAAGATCATACGACTTCACCGATCTAAACAACATGCAACTAGACACATACAACCCGAAAATGGCCGATTTTCGATCATACAGTGTTTCGTATCCTACAACTTACAAAATCCCAACGAATATGGACATCGTCGTGGCGAATGATTTCAAGTTGAAGAAAGTGAAGTCGACTAACGGATCAGCCTCATCATCATCATCATCATCATCATCATCATCGTACTCAGTATATCCCACCAATAGCAATGCTATGGTAGGGTCTGAGGAGGGTAAGATGTAGACAGCCTTACCTCTATCCCATAGGGATAGAGAGGCTGCTTCCGGTGAGACCACCGGCTCGATAGTAGTTTTGCATCAAGCCTTGAACATAAGGCACATAGCACTCAATCATCGGGACACCGGCTGATCAGTGCATGTGCCCTTGTCTTTCGGCTATCAACGCCACCACATGATGCCTGATTAACCTTCCGCCACTTTTAACGTTATTTTCACGAGATTAGTAAAATAACGTCAAAATTAGTGCAATTTTACTTTTGCCCACCCGAGGGTTCACACATATATACATTATATGCGCGCACCGCAAGCAGGGCGTAACTAACGGATCAGCCTCCAAGTCTTTATTCCCAAGGGCATGGAATGCACTTTGAAAAGTCTATATATAGGATGCCAAACTCCAATCTATAAACTGCAAAGTGAACTCCAACACAATGAAACAGTACCACCACAACCAAAATAGCTATAGTTTTCATTCCCTCAATGGGTTATCATTCATGTCTAGCAACAGCAAATACGCGTATTCTTTCTTTCGTCTATGTTGATATGATAGCACACAATTACGCTATAAAGGTAAATGGGTGGTGACAGAAGAGAGTGAGCACCCATGGTCTTCGTGCATATGTGTATGCATAAAAACGATGTGTGCTCACCCTCTATCTGTCATCCCCAGTACTCTCTTTGTTAGGATAAAAGCACAAATCTTATTCAAGAAATTTTTATTTTTAATTAAATACAATAGTAAATCAAATTGATGAACATATATATAAAATAACTTATCTTAATTTGTCTAGTAGGTATATATTCTATCATTCTATCATGTTAGCATGTTATATTAATTAGTTGCCGTCTTGATTTTTATGAAGAGAAAGGATAATGAAATTAATAGCATTGAAGGGATAAATGGATGATCTAATTAATAAACTTTCATTCTATTAGTTATTTGCCTGTATTTTTTTCATCATTTATATTCCTAGTAAGTATTAATTTCTTAGACTATTTGATAGTATGATACGTTTGTAAGTTTTTGGTTTAAATCACAGTATCATACTAGATTACCAGAGGTACATATGAAGTCGATCTACTATGCATACACGTGCCAGGTTTTCAAATCTCATCAAATAGGATTCGAACCAACGACCAATCAGTTAACAGCCGGCCGCTATACTACTGAGCTACTCAGGAAGTGACAATTATCTAATCATACACACTTTACAAATGACCGTGTTCGAGGTTGAACTGAACGGCCATTTTAGGCTTTACACGACGAAGAGTATCAGAGAAATAATGGAGGTGCTTTAGTAACTATTAAACAAAACCAAACCCAAGACAACTTCATCAATGGTGTTATTTTTAATTATTGTAATTTCATTATTTAACTTTATATTCTGATTTTTGTATTAATTTTCATACTTTGTATTAAATCTGCAGATTTGAATTAATATTCTTTTTAATTTGTATTAATTAAATTTCCATATTTGAATTAATTTCTATAATTAATATTGAATTTGTATGTATATTTGAATCAATTTCCATAATTGAAGTTAAGTGTTTAGATTTTGTATTTATTTTGAAAATTTGTATTAAATTTCCAGAAAAATATAAATAAATTTATTTTACATTGTTATTTGGAATTATATGTTGCCGACGGATTTGTAGAGAAAGTTTTCGTCTTTTTGTTATAAAGCAATATGTCGATGAACCGTTGGTAATCATATTGGCTTCGCCGAATGGTCCACGTACTTGTTAGCCATCGGGCAAGCAACCGTATGTTGGTAATCTCTCGCTAAGGGGTCCCTCATAAGTCTCTCGACGAAATCCTCAGTAATTCATCACCATAGGCAAATAAAGTTACTCATGCTCATATCCATGTCAGACCTTCACCAACATATTCTTGTCAGTGATGACTATTGCATATGAATTTTAGCAGTGTTTTTCTCGCAATTTCTACTCGTTTGGCCCCTTGGATGCTTATGAAGCTTATGCTAAACCATTTTACTTATATGTATGTGTAGCTAGTTAAAGCTCAAGCTCCATGATATTGTGTCAAGATTTTATGTAGTTTTCACAAAACTGACAAAGATTTGTAGGATGAAAACTAGTCGTAAATGAGATAGAAATATAGTTAAATTGACCCCAGGGAGAGGGGAGGGGGGGGGGGGGGGGGAAGAAATTATTAGGATTCAAGGCCATAATTACTACAACTGATGGGAAGAAACTACTGCTTATTATATTTCCATAAGTCCTTTGTATAGGTTGTGTTGTTTCTAGTGTTATTTCCATTTTAGGGTTTTGGGTCTAACTATATAAGGATATGTCGATAAAGTTGTCATATATGTCGGTAAAAGTGGTTTTGGGTCTAACTATATAAGGATATGTCGATAAAGTTGCCATATATGTCGGTATAAGCGGCCTTGATCAATTAAAACAACCACTTTTAAATACGGTAGTGGCATTGAATTAAAACGACCACTTTTATGGATACATACCTTAACGACGGAATACCAATAGATTGAATACCAGTATACTTTTTTATGTTTTACTAATGAACTTGTCTTGGTACATTGTTGGTAATAATAATTTATCTAAAAAAAATTAAACTTTAAGATTTTATAAATTTCATGTGAAAAAAAAAATAAAAGATAAATTCTGAAAATTAATATTTAGTCATATTTTTAATAACAATAAAGTTAAATTCAATAGGTTTGTAGACAAAAATGTAAAAAAATATCTAGATAAGTAGGGGATGGGGTCATAGGGTTCTCTTTGAAATGAACCCTTTTGACTTTTTATTTTTATAGTTTTGTTGGAATTTGTCGGGATTTCGTTGGTAAATACTATCACCGTTTGAACCGTCCGATTTACCACTTGGGCCGATTGAACCGTCGAATCAGATCGATCTGGCGGCGAGATCGCATTTCAAAAATTATATACTACTGTTGGGCTTTTGGCTCTATATTTTATTTAGGTAAGACATCATAATTTTTTTTATAATTATACTTGCTTTTATCTCCATGTATTACATGGTTATTTTATATCATTCGCTTATAATATTTATATATTTTTTATTTTAATTTTATTTATTGTAAGGAAGTTAATAACAAACTTAGAATTTAATGATGAAATGATTTCATAAATAGATGAGATGCTATAACTCGGTTTTAAAGGTATCTGCAGGGTTTTTTGAGACCTATGACATGTTTCTTTTTTACTATAAAATTGTTTCATAATCATAAATAATATATTTTTTTAAAAAATCAGATATTAATATTTAGTATATCCTTATTTTATAGGATTTTCTATATATGATTTTCATATCAAATATTTGGTGAGTTAATTTTAAATTTTAATGAGATGTTATAACCCGTTTAATGGCTATCTGGGTTTGGTGAGACCTACACCCATGAATTCAGGTTAAATGCATGAGAAGTCTCCATTTACAAATAAAACAATCTGGTGACTTGAGAAAATGTCGGGACTTTTCGTTTATATATATTTGAAATAAAATAAAACTTACATCAATATAAAATATAGAAATTCTATATTTTATATTGATGTAAGTTTTAACTACAAGACTAGCTCATTCACAACCATTTCAAATCAAACTAGTTACTTCATGATAACATGTCAATAAAAGAAAATTTATATGAAAACTATAACTAAGAAAAAAACTAGTAGATAAGGTTTTGATGGTTGGGGTGTACACAGCAATATAATTAACAAGATGATCATTCTGGAAGTATCAAGTGGAGCATCATGCAGGAAAGTATGGCTGAAATTGAGATGAAGATTGAAGATAGGATAAGAAGGGAATGCAAAGCCACCATTGGGGCCATCATATCAATGATGGGAAAAAAAGTAAATAAAGTATGCTTATGCAATCTCATAACATGAACAGCCCAAGAATTATTTAATAATTTGCTGCCGACCTCAATAAAAACTAAAATATGGATTCTCTTCATGGTTTATTTAGTTTAGGGTGATTCCTTGTCATGCATATTAATCAAGTAATCAGCAGTACATGGTAATTTGAATTTGTAAGAAATTTTATCCTAGGAGTGATATTTTCTTACCAACCTATAAATTGACGGCGTTGGCTTGGTCGAGGGGAGCGATTTCAAGTTATGGAATTTGGTTATTTCGTTAAATCAGTCAGGGATAAATTAAATGAGTTGTATTTAATTTATGATAGCTAATTATTAGTAGATAAACATCTGAGTTTTATTTATTGTTTTATTAGGAGTTCGCATTCATCTCTAATTGTATCGAGTTATGGTAGATATAACCTCATCAAAGTTTTGATTATGGTTTATGAGCTTATAATCAGTTTTTAGAGCTATATTTTGCTGATTATAAGGTTGAGAGTTATTCAATCCAGATTCATCGTGTACATTCACATTTTGGTGAGCTATATCAACTCGTTCTTGAATAAATTTATTAATGACACACATGTGTGAGATTTAAACTCGTTAATTTCATAAACGAACATTTATTTCAATTTACTAATGACACACAGTTGTGATAGTAATTAACAGAGATATTATGTATCAAACTATATATATACTGCATATTAGAAAAAGACAACAAAAATAAAGGGAAATAAAGAACAAAAATAAAGAATCTAAAGATATAAAAAATTGATGGCTGGGGTGCATGCAGCAAGATAAGAAGATCATTCCCAGATCAAGTGGAGCACTTGGGAAGCTGCACGATGAACATGCATGCTGCGTAATGGCCGAAAGTGAGATCAAGAACATGGCAAAAAGGAATACTATCCACCATTAGGGCAACTAAGAAAAAGAAGAAAGCTGTAGCAGTAGGGTACCAATTAGGGCATATTATTATCTTGGATTCTTACTTGATCTTTCTGCTTTGGCAGACTTGTATAATTAACTAATTAACTATCACTCCAATCCGGTGATCTTTCGATAATGGTGACCGAACAAAGGTTATAACAATCATAAAGTGCATTGGTTATATGATCTTAATGATATATGATCAACATGATCACAATGATTTAAGGCTTAACCTTAACAACTTTAAGGAGCTAAGTAATGACCTTAATTATGAATCTGATTGGTTGCATTTGAACTTTACAGTGGGCAGGTAATAATGTAATATGTGCCCATTAAGGAAACTAATTAACTTAAGGTTAAGCATCA
The DNA here is from genome assembly GCF_021521415.1 of Bidens hawaiensis. Classification (NCBI taxonomy): domain Eukaryota; kingdom Viridiplantae; phylum Streptophyta; class Magnoliopsida; order Asterales; family Asteraceae; genus Bidens; species Bidens hawaiensis. The sequence goes on along the minus strand of NW_027496857.1, from coordinate 33,419 downwards.
TGATGATGCAATTAATATTGCATTATTAATACATAAAGCATATATACTTTAGGTTACTTTACTGCATGCTCAAGATATATATTCGTTTCTTTCATCACCATATTCCTTCACACTTTTTTGACTTACTTTTTGGTTTTAAAGATGAGGGAACCATCCAGTACCATACCGCATATGCGTACTTAATTTCCTTCAACTCTTTAAGTTCAAAACCTATTAATTATATATATGCTTTTTTATTCCTTGTAGTTGTGGTGTTAATTAGCACTTCTGATCCAACTAGTCTAATTAATGGGCCTTACCTTGAAGTCTTGAACTATGATAAAGTGATAACAACTTTTTTCTAGTGTCACCAACCAATTAAAACAACATATTATCAATCAATCAATCAATCAAATCCAGTAAAAATCTCATAAAATAGTAAAGCTATTAGCAGTGTCTAGAGAGGGTCGGATGCAGACAAACAACATATTAATCCCAAGTCCCGAATTGATAGGAACACAAGCAAGATATTCGATAACTCTCAAATCTTTATTATAACCAAGAATATATAACTCAAAACATGATTGCAAATATAGGTACTCTTACTGACATGTTTGAGTCCTACTCAAATTCCGCCACCAACGCTTGTGGCTCAAGAAATTAAGCTAGCTAGACGTCGACAATATAAAATGTTAGAGCATTCTAATATGTGTTATTTGCTAAATCACTTATCAACTTCACTGTTAATCGTTGGCTTAACCTTAGAGGGATCATCATATCAAATAGGTTTTTGTTAATGTTCTCATTGTACTCTTATATCTCATATGTAGCTGAATATATAAAATATGCAATATACTAATATCTATGTTATAGCCTTAGAGTTCATGATGCCTTTTTTACCTTCTTCTCCTATTCTGTCTTCGGTCGCTACTGCCACAGATCTTGGTTTGGTTTCAGCCCTCTTGTTGTCCTGTTGAGCATTAACTTTCTTTCTCTTCTCCCCGCTCTTGTCATGCCCCAAATATTGATTATGTTTACATATTCTTCTTTTGTCTCTGTGTCGAAACAATCATAGCTCATATGCATAGCTTTGTTGTCATACCTCTTGCGGCCACAACTATGACCTTTAATCTGTCTCTGTCGTTTCTCACAAGAATTTTTCTTAATATTAGTTTTTATGTTTTTCTTTTATTTCTATAAATTGTATGTTCTTAACTTCTTATTACCACATGTCCATTGTTTTTGCAGTTCAGTCTAAGGATCTGATTTTCTCACACTCTGACTTCATGAAAGTATTAGATAGAATATATTAATTAAGGTTTATTGTAATATCTTTACCATAGTTAAGAGATGTGAATTCGATTGGATTTCATTTGTTTTTATCATCATTGTTTTGTCACATATAGTTATTAATAATGCACAATACATTATGATGATTTCATCATTTTATAAATCATTGTAGTTTATTAATGTATGTCAAAACATATCGTCTAGGATATCTGATCCTGACTTGGAGTTGTCACTCGGAGGCGAGAATTGTGCGTTGAATGCGATCATTGAAAGTTCAGTCCCACCAAGTAGTATCCACGGTGTGATGCTGCTATAAGGAATCATCGAGGCCGGGATTTGGACACCCCAGAGGGATTCAATGACAAATAAACCTCTTCATTTCCACTCTAGCTAGCCTTAGGGGCTGTTTGGTTCATTTAGATCTGAATGAGTCAGGTCTGAATGAGCCTCTGTCCCATTCAGCAACAACAAGTCTGAATGATTAAGACTTAATTTTAACTATTCAGATGTTTTTCTGTTTGGAACCAAACAGTCTGAAGTCTGAATGAATCAGATGTTTACATCTGAATGGTTCCATTCAGATGTTTACATTTGAATCACGATCGAAGTCAAAGGTTCAAGCTAGCTCTAGGTTCAATAGTTATAATGTGTCATGTCTTATGATGTGTTTGTGACCGTTTAGAGGATATGGTGGTGGCTACCAGGGAGAAGAAATGAAGAGGGAAAGGGTGGATATTTTTTATGAAAAGATAACTCTAGCTCATCTTAACACTAATTTCTAAAATCTAGTAGTGTTAAAAATTAAAAACTAACAATTAATAGAATACCAAACAATAAATATTTCATTTCCTACATATATTGTTAAGAAATAAAATCTAAAGTAGACATGCTCATATCATTGGTGAAGCTTGGACTAAGACACTAGGGGATCGGACTTAAAATGTATACAAAATTTCATAGACGATGGGGGCCTCAAATTCTCGGCTGAAACGACTAAATTTACACTACGTATAAAAAATTTCGAACAAAAACATAAATTTACACTTTTACGCCCCCCCCCCCCCCCCTAACTATCCTTTGCTCCTGGCTCAGATCAATGTATCTTGAATCATCCATATAATTAATTTAGTGTAAAAATAATAATAATAATATTCTTGAAATGTGGTGGAAGAATATATAAAGCTACTATACATCTATCGAGAAGGGAATGGAAAGTGGGTTTGAAGAGCCTATATAAGGGTCACAAACCTCCACTTCTAACTCACACATCAAATCATTCATAATATATATGTTTAGTACATTATGAGGGTACATGAGTACCACCATCCAAATATCTTTAGTTATATACTTCTACTTTATCTAGCAAACTAGGGTTTCCTTCTATGGCAGCAAACAGAACAATGTTACATATCACATAAAAAGGTAAAGGGTGGTGACAGAAGAGAGTGAGCACCCATGGCCTTTCTTGCATTTGATTATATATATATGCTTGAAGTGATGTGTGCTCACCCTCTATCTGTCACCCCCTCTCTTAACTCTACTCTCATCTCTAGCTGCTATTACATTAACTTACACCAAATCTTATATATTTCTCAATATTTTTATGCAAATTACTTTTGAATCTTCACACTTAAACATGTGAAAACGCGGTCACGCCTATAGGAATTGTTTGAATCATTAAACATATGTATTGAGTTTTTGTTAAATCTCAAAGTTTCCGATCTTCTTTAATAAGTATGGACACATATGTGAGTAGGATTTAAAAGAATATTCATTAAATTTATGTAGTTAATTGCATGTATAAACCCTAAATATCTTATCTAGATATTATATACTGTAATGTTTCTATAGTTACTTGCTTTTGCTTCATAAGTTCATGTTAACTAATTAGTAGCGGTTATAACTCGAGTTTTATTTACTTATGGATATAACTTTTAGGCTATATATCTCATATCTGCAGATGAAGACCTAAAATAACTCTGCAAGTTTTTTTTTAAAAGACCGCAAGGGGGGGGGGGGGGGGTGTTAGTTCTATTCGTATTTGGTTGGATTTCTTTATAAAAATGTATTAGATAATTAGAATTTGTAATTGAAATTAAAGTTCTGAACAATTCACACTAATAAATGTAAATGGAATAGTTTTTCTTGAATATGAAATTTTGTATATATTTTTTTAATATAAGCTGAATTGAAACTTACAACGCTTTCACATTTGAATGTCTCACGAATTTTAAGTGTGTCAATTTTTGACAAAAGTGATATTTTGACAAACCACATGGATTTGTGTAAAAGTTATAAAGGAAAAGTGAATACGGTGCTGTCATGCGTGTAAGTTTAGACGTAAAACTCATCAAAACTACATAGTTTTGATTAAAAATACCCAAAATTTTATTTTTTCCCTTAATTTCTACCATCCAGATCCATCATTTATCTCCCTCCCATCCACTGTCTCCTAAGAATTGGATCTGAGATTTTTTAAGTTTGTTGTTCTCGTATGACATAATGGTTAGCAATCAATCAATTTAAAATTGATTTGTATCCTTCCTAATTATTTAATCATATACTTCCCAATTAGCAATTCAGTAAGCTCATTCGTCGCAGTTGATCATCCATTTCAATTTGTGTTTTATTAATATTTTAATATTAATAATGAATTTATCATCAGTTGAATATTAATGTTCAAGCGTCTGTGGCTACAACACACACAATTCACATATTTTGAAACAAATCTAATTGATGCTATTTCATATTATAGTTATGATTAACGATTGCACTAATTTTAGATCGAAACCTTAACGGTGGATGGGAGGGAGATAGATGATGGATCTGGATGGTAGGAATTAGGGGAAAAAATAAAATTTTGGGTATTTTTAATCAAAACTACGTAGTTTTGATGAGTTTTGCATCTAAGCTTACACGCATGACAGCACCGTATTCACTTTCTCCAATTATAAATATCATACTTAATTACTTCGATGGTCCATTTTATTTACATGTATTGCATATTTGGTCTCTAAGTATCATAATTTGCACGAGTTTATTTTTATTTTTTTTATTAAAGAGGTAACAAAAATGTATGTAATCGATATGTTGACGTTTGTGGAGGTTAGGGGCGTGAATTTCGAAACGACACGAACTTAACACGTATTCCGTAGCCTGAGTCTAGGTTAGATTCGGTCTAACCCACGAACATGTTTATCTAAAACCGGTTGTTCATTTTGAACCCGGTACTTGGATTCACAAGTTGACCCATTTATCTAAAAAAAATGTATGTTGAATAAGTATATATATTTGGAGTTTTATAGCCTATATATGGGTGTATTATGTTAGTTAGAAACCTAAAACTAGGCGGCAATAAGGTTTAAATTAGAAAGAATTTACTCAGACCTAAAATCTAATCATATATATCATAAATTCGAAATTCGACTTTTCAAGTTCTTCCATCGATTCTTCTTTCCACTACGAGTTTCATCAAGCTGCGAGTTCCTCTGAGTTCCTGGTGGTTGCTCACCCCTCCTTTTCCAAGTCGTGGTCGCAAGGCGAAGCCTTTTGATACCAAATCTTTTGGCTTTTTTCCCTAGCAATATATAGTTATGTTAGAGCAAGATGGAAATGCACGAAAGGAACGATGACATATATTAACTTAATGAACGTTACGTATATTAACTTAATTTTTTTTTCGAAACGTGAACTTTAACTTAATTAGTATGCTCTGTTATTGCCATGCATGTTGTGATATATTTATATGTTTCTATTGTTACATTTGGTTGTAATATGGTATTTGTAAGAATAACAAGATAGAGGAAATAAGCATAAGTTTGTTATGCTTTGTGTGTTACGGCCTATGGGTGCGGTAACATCCCGAAGCAGCACATGTGGCAGGTGGTGCAGTGAACATCATGTTGTATAAATGCGTACCTGGATGTGAATCGATCATTGATGCAAACCTGTAACATTGATTTCAATCTTGGTTTCTTGAACAATTGCCTGGATTAATCTCTGAATCGTGAATCACTTTTAAATAAACCTATTTACGGGTTACACGCAATGATTTATCGGATATGAGAGAGATTTTCAGTAGATGGAATTGGATTTTTTGAAGAATCGGTGATGGAGAACTAGAAAAGAAGTAACCGTCTTCTATGTTCAAAAATCTTCGATGGAGTCAGATAATTTATTATTATGCAGGGAATTAATAAACACATATTAATATATAATCCAAATCTAATTACCTCATGAGCCCAAATAAATTAATTAAAAGCCCATTTAAAATTACACTTAAGCCCAAGTATAAGACCAAGTAACAAAGCCCAATAACATTATTGTTAAACAAGCTCGCACTCCCGCGTCACCTAACTTGTTTAATCTCTTAACGTTATTTCCTCCATCGATAATCCTCCCCCATTTTAGTGATATCCATAATTAACTTATCCATCGTCACAGATAAGCAAGCGTATGCATAAATGAAAATGTCCTACGGATTGAATTTTCATCTTAGTAAATTACACGATCCAAATATTCGAATATCGGGGTGTCCTATGGATTGAACCCTTGTTATCCATTTGAATACTTGAAGACACAATGCCGAGATCAAATACACAATGACGAACATGAACAAAAAACACAATTATAACTAAAAAAAGACACAATAGATCGCTAAATATAACACAATGCCGAACAAAATATAGCACAAAATGTTGAGTAATGTAACATAATGTAAAGAAAAAAAAGACACAATGTCAAGAAAAAAAGAAACAACCGACAACAAAAATAAACACAAAGATAATCAATAAGACACGACGAGTTTTTTCACTCACTATTATGTTTTTTTTTTTTTTTTTGAGAACGAGAAAGACGGTGGAAACATTTTGTGTTTTTACTTTTTCATTTTTTTAATTAAATTTTGAGTTAAGATTTTTTATTAATTTTTTAAGGAGTTTTTTTGTATGACTACGAATCATTTTCATCCATCTCATTTTCGTTTCCCGTTTGTAGAATAACTTGACCCCTAGTTTCTATGCATTTGTAACTTTGCTTCCGTTGTCAAATATTGAAAGTCATCTTCACCGTCAACCCCGTCATTTTGATACTTAGGTTTGGGAACCAACATGTAAATACATTATATATAAAACCAATCATCTTTGCTGTTTACCCGTCTCTCTATTAGAACTGGATCATTTTATATAATATGCAAAGGCAAGTCGATTTATTTATAAACTCGGTTTCTCACGTGTGGGTTCAATGAACTGTCACGTCTATAAATAAGATATATATTAAGCCACTTCATTATTCCAAATTTCCAACTATTGTGTTGTGTCACATGTGTGGTCGTTGACCATTACCAGCCTCCCAATAACGACTTTTATTATTTCATCTCATCATCAAAACTTATCAACTCCCATTTCTCTTCATCTCCACATATCCACATATCCATGGCTGATTACAAACCAAGATCATACGACTTCACCGATCTAAACAACATGCAACTAGACACATACAACCCGAAAATGGCCGATTTTCGATCATACAGTGTTTCGTATCCTACAACTTACAAAATCCCAACGAATATGGACATCGTCGTGGCGAATGATTTCAAGTTGAAGAAAGTGAAGTCGACTAACGGATCAGCCTCCAAGTCTTGGAGCTTCCGGGATCCTGAGTTCCAGAGGAAGAAGAGAGTTGCGGGGTATAAAGTTTACGCGGTTGAAGGCAAACTTAAAGGGTCGTTTAGGAAGAGCTTTAGGTGGATCAAAGATAAGTATCTTAATGTTGTCTATGGATAACCAATATTCATGTATATGTATATTTGTATGAGATCTATGGATTATGATTACAACAATATATATGTGATATTTGATATTTCTTATTTGTTTTAGTGGTAGATATTATTATATTATATTAATATTAACTTGTCACTTTTGGTGTATACTATATGAATCAGACTCGAAAGACTCGAAATTTGATTCAGATTCGAACTGGATTTTGTATATTTGAAGTTTTGAACCGAATTCTAGTTTGATTCGAATTCAGTAATCGAATGAGAATTTGTGACTTTCGATTCGAAATTGTTATTAGGCAACAATAAAAGGATCCAATTATAATAGGGAGGCAGGCAACAAGTTGCGCCGTTTTTTTATTATTATACAGACACGTATGACTTCAGAATGACTTCTACGACTTTATGTTATGGCGTTCGGGTTCGGTTAGGTTTTTTAGTTATAACTGTGTGTGTGCAAAACCCAAAGCGAAACGAAAATTCGGTTTCTATGAAAATATAAACCAGACCGTCGGTTTTTGTTTGAGTTTGGTTACTTTGGATACATATTAGTTTTTTCGATTTGGTGTACACGCCTAGATCAACAACCCTAGAAGCTAGCTCACAAAGCCTTTATCGAAAAACAATAACTCGATTTAGAGTCTATGTATTTGATTTCGAGTTAATTTAGACCCTTTAAAGTTTTATCATATTAATGTCGAAAACCTTGTCGTAGTTTGTCAACAACCCTCATCTATGTTGTTCAATATTTGAATCGGACTCGTAAAACTCATTTTGATTCGCATTAAAATGCCATGTTCGAATTCGAATTCAGTAACTGAATTTCAACCCAAGTTCAAATAGTTAAGTTAATCCATGTATTCCAAACTCGATTCGTTGAACACTGAGTTATGATAGCTTAAGAATGTCCCGTAGCACTTAAAACAAACATAGTACACATCAAGTTAACAAACTCGCGACTTATTGCTCGATATTCATATAAAGATAATACACCCCCAAAACCCGAAGGTCTTTCTACAATTCAAGAATCGAATAAAACTCAGTCCGGACCAAGTGCACACATCAAAATGTGCATAAACTAACCAATAATCATCTGTAAAAAAACACCCATATGATGCACATATGACTTTTTGGGACCTTTATTTACAAGATGTTGAAGAAATCAAATTAGAAACAGAACACCGAGCTTTCGAAGACCATATTGGTTGACTCGAGTCTACACTTTCAATGCCAACTTCTGTGCAGCAAGTGCTTCAGCCTCAAGAGTAGGCTCCCACAAGATTGTGGTTTCTGCAAGTAGCCCGGTCACTGTATACGGGTCCATGTTTGATGCAGGGCGCCTATCTTCCAAGTAACCTACACGTTTTTTACATTAACCGAATATTTAAAAATCGGTTTGAATTCATTTAAAATGAAATGAAATAATATTCAATACCTTTGCCAGCTTTCTCGGTGTCACGCCCCACTCGGATTGAGCAACCGCGATTAGCAACTCCCTGAAAGTTGACCAAAAAACTTATGTAACATTGACTTTTTTTTAATAAATTTTAGTAGAATGTGTTTTCTATATATATACCCATGAAAACTGGTTGATGCTGGCGGTTTCGTGTTTCCCAGTCAAACGTCTCTCGTTTCCTTCTCCGTACGCACTGATGTGCTCTTTGTGGCGAAGCGAAAGGTTCAAAATCGCCTTTTTGATCACCTCAAATCCACCATCTTCTCTCATGGCTTTTGTACTGCAAATTGTTAAGCAAATGTTTTTTATATATATATATAATGTAATAAAATTGGAAACACTGGAAATATTGGTTTTAATTTTTAAATGTTTACTCATAAATGGTACCTATAGTTAGTGTGACATCCTGCACCATTCCAGTCTCCCTGACAATACCAAAAAAAAATAAAAATAAAAAAAGAGTAAACTTTGGTTTTCGTCCCTGTGGTTTGTCCAAATATGCGGTTTTAGTTCAATAGTTTAAAACATACGATTTTCGTCCATGTGGTTTCGTTTCACCTGCAATTAAACCCGAATTCATTAACCCCGTTAAGTCTGGTCGTTAAACTCATCAGCGTACCCTTCACGTGAGGGGCGGTTTTGTCCTTTTTTTTCCCAAATACACCCCAGCCACTCACGTGATGGGCTTGCGAATTACGACTGAGGTTTATTTGGGGAGAAAAAGGACAAATATGCCCCTCACGTGAGGGGCACGCTGATTGGTTTAACGACCAAACTTAACAGGGTTAATGAATTTGGGTTTAATTGCAAGTAAAATGAAACCACAGGGACAAAAATCGTAAATTTGAAATTATTAGACTAAAACCGCAGATTTGGTTAAACTAAGATCACTAAGAGTGAGTAGAGGTGGCATATACAACTCATTAACTTATGAATAGAAGTTACCTCGATCGGTTTAGGGTCAAGTGTCAGGACAACACCGGCTTGCTCGGTAATTCTCTGTTAAAACGAGTAAACCGTATAAGATTCTGGTTGATATAAGATAACTGTAGAAATATTGCATAGTTAATAATATTGATGATGTATAATATTCAGTACCTCGAGGAGGTATCTTGCACACCAGATATGGTCTCCAGCTTCAATTCCAACACTAGGACCAACTTGGAATTCCCACTGTGAATAATAATAATAATAATAAATGTTTATGTGATAATATTTCTTCTTTTAAATTTACTAAAAAATATCGAAAACGAGTAGGAAAAACACCTGCCCGGGCATAACTTCACCATTGGTTCCACTGATGTTAATTCCAGCATACAAACAAGCCTTGTAATGTGCATCCGATATGTCTCTTCCAAACGACTTATCCGCTCCAGCACCGCAGTAGTACGGGCCCTGTGGACCAGGGTAACCTCCTGTTGGCCAACCCAAAGGCCAGTTAACATTTGGCTGAAGTAAAGTGTACTCTTGCTCAATTCCAAACCTATGATTAGATTTTATCAATAAAATGAATTATTTTGAAAAAAATATGTGTTGACTTATAAAGTCAAACATACCAGGGTACTTGAGCTACAACTTTAGGATCACTGAAAATCTCGGCAGCCTTAGCACGTTTGTTTGTCGGGATCGCCACGCCTTGTGGTGTGTATGTGTCACATATAACCTTTAAAAAAATAATTTCATGTTACTTTGCAACTTTTATATTAAAAGGTTACTTAAATAATTAAGCTTACCAAGATGTTGTTACCACCACGGAAAGGATCCTTAAAGATCGCCTGCGGGCTGAAATATTAAATTTCAACCATGGTTACTTCATCACATGAAATGAGTTTTTATAAATAAATAAGACTTACTATAAGATAACTTCACTGTCTTCTCCTGGTGCTTGTCCGGTACTTGATCCATCATAGTTCCACTTTGGAAGCTCGGAAGGATGCTCAACCGGTTTTGATAGTGTCTGCAATAAATAAATTATTTTAGAACATATGATCCAAAAATATTCATGCTTTCGTAGCATCAAAAGCCGACATACCCTTGATTTGCTGCGCACGTCGGTCCCAGAACCTCCAATCCTGTTTCAGAACATAAACATGGATGTAAATACTTGTATATAGAAATTATGAATATATACAAAATCTTTTATTCTATACCAAATGTATTCAGCAATGATCTTATCCGTGTAAGGAGACACATCCAAGTTTAGTAAATCTTCAATCCTGTTAATGGTTCCATTTGACGACGCGCATATTCTAAACTTTGTGGCGGTTTTGAGTGCGCTTTTCTTGTTTTGCTTCAAGGAAAAAGAGTTGAACATCTTGGATGTCATAGAGCTTGGTTCCACTGAACTCTTTGTTAACCTCATTTGCCATTGCACTGAAGGAGCCAAACATTGTGCCATTTTCACCTAATCATATTATTAACATAAAAGCAAAGTCAATAAGAAGATAAAAAGTCAACCATGCAGGTTGTTGACTTGTTGTGCCCATAGCAAGCAAATCACTTTATTGAGATCTATAATCAAATTAATATAAAATATTTCCATTAATGTTTGTATATATATATTTTTTATTATGGTCCTACCACCACAATCAAGCACTTCTAGTTCTACCAATCAACTGTAACTTAATGAAATCTGTTAATTTAAGGCTTTATATTCATTTGTAAATAGATGACATATTTTTCTCCTTACTTTATATAAGCTTTATCCAAGACTTTTGGGACTAGTTTCCTTGGAGGTTTCAAATAAACAATAGTTTTTTAAATTTTTATTATTTTCATTCTTTTTTTATGTTATTAATATTTACCATTACCATTATACCCAAAAAGAAATAAGTAATAAATATATATGTAATTTGTGAAAGTACATATATATATCTCATACGAGGTAATTATATGCATTACGAGCTACATATATGTACTTTTGCAATCTACATATTTTTTTATTTCTTTTTGATTTTGGCAAATATTAGTAACAACATATAAAAAGAATGAAAAATATAAATTATAAAAATTAGTGTTTATAAGCGGTGTAACAACTTTTCAAGTTAAATATGTTTTTCGTTTACCTTTATCTAATTTAAATATGACCTAATTTAAACAATTTTCTAGTAACTAAAAAGGAGTATCAGATTCAAAAAGGCAAAAGTAATATGCATTGTGATGCAGCATTGTGATGCAATCTACTTATTATATGATCAAGTTTACATATTCTTGTCATATACAAGGGCATTTTGGTGTTTTTATTCTCATAAGCACATGGAAAAACTAGGCAGATGCATGTAAGAATAAAGCAAGAAATGCTATGAGTTGTTAATATCATGCAATTATTAATCAAAAACATGTCTACAACTTTCTTGTCTTTGCTTAAGCAGACAAATATCATTTAACATATTATTAAGCAATGAGTTGAGAATGTATTAGATGAGGTACTTACCAGAGAAGTGGCCGGAAAGTGGTTCAAAAGAATGAGAAAAAATGGAAGTTGTAAAAGGGAATAAAATGGTTATTTATTTATAATAATAATAAATAAAAAAGGAAAGAAAAAGGAAAGAGTTGATTGGCCTTTGAAAATGAGATAGGGGTGTGACTATGGGTGGAGGAGATTATGTTTTAAAGGTGTTAAAAGAAGGTCTCTCAGTCTCATGCATGAAAATGGGATAAGGTTTTATCACCATCCCAACATTAGTTATCTACAATTCAATAACTTTTAAACGTGTTAATAAATGTATAAATACTTGTATATATATATATGTTACTTTAAAGTTTAAACACAATGTATTGTATAGTGATTTTGTTTTTTTTTACTTGAAATTGGTCGTGTAATAACGTGTCGACTTTACAAAATTCACATACTTAATTAAACGTGTCATTTTTCGTCTTAATAGAGGATCATATATTCAACATCTTATTAAAAACATTAATTACTCATAGTTATATGCTAAATGAGTTGATTGATAATTGATTATCCTTTATTTCCTCATTCAATATTAATTATTAACAGCTTATCTTTAGTAAGTTGATATAAAAATAGAATATATGTATGTATGGAATTAGAAGACAACCTTCAATCACCCAAAGTCCATATATATGATGTTACTATTATGGTGTTTACCTAAACTTGCTATGAGAGTAGTGAAGCAAATGAGGAAATGACATTATAGTTTTATGTATGCACCATGTTTGTGGGCAAGGGTGAGAAAACATATGCTAAGTTGGCCATGTGAAGTATTTATTACAATTATATATATATATATATATATATAATTTAATATTTGTATATCAATCCAATAATTTCGATCAACAACTACAATCTTTGTATTAAAAATGTTTATTTTGTTCATAAATGATCAAATATACATGTTTAATGAACAATCACACACACCATAAATGAAACAATCTCAAACAACATATGCATATAATTACAAACTGTTATGTGTATAATTATTAAAACAATATAATCAACACTACAACTTAAGATCGATTCTTCTAATATTATATTCAAATTAAAGATAATAGTTTTTTTTTAAATTTTTATAGTATAACTATAAAAAGTACGAAGTAATTAAATAAAAAAAAGTTATATGATTTTAACAAAATGGTGAAACAAAAAAGGCTTTGGTCTAGCGGTATTGGTAGCTCGTCTGTCTTAGGACTTAGGAGGATGAGAGTTCGATCCCTATTATGGGATATTGATGCACATGTGAGATCGTATTCAAATGACTTAATTAAGAGAATGATCACAATCCGATGTTTGAGTCGACATGCTTAATTAAGCTTTCAATATATATCACAATACCTCAAAAAACTACCTATCTAAACAAAATAAACCATACAAATGCTAAAAATAAGAGATAAACATGGAAAGAAAAATAGCAAAACTTATGAAAGCAAGAAAAGATGAATATGTTCCTTATCTTCGACATCCTTCTTCTTCTTCTTCTTCTTCTTCTTCTTCTTCTTCTTCTTCTTCTTCTTCTTCTTCTTCTTCTTCTTCTTCTTCTCGGTCCTTCTTGCAAGCCCGCCTTGCTTGTGTTTCCTCTTATCGGCCTACATGATCATGCTTTCTCGAGCCTAATATGTCCTTTTAATTTGTCCAATTCCGGGATCAAATGGTCCACTAAATTAAAGCATTACATGCAAGTCATGGATACTCCTACATCAAATTTGGTGGATTTAATTTATGAGACGTAAAAGAAACTAAATACATAAGATATTCATACACATCTTTTAACTCTCTTTCTGCCTAGATTCTTTGATATGAAATAGAAATTTTTTTTATCTTCTTCGTATTTGGGGTGATGATTTTTTTTTAAATATATTTTGTGTAGGTTATGATTATTTGTGAATATGGGGTTATAAAAATGTTCCAAATGTTTAAAACAAATTCTATATAAACTTAAATCCTTTTTAGAAACAAAATAAATAAATGTTACTAGGGCCGACCAATCTCGCTCGTCGCTCGAACTCGTTGTGGAAAATTGCTCGCTCGTTTTTTCGCTCGATTGAAAACTAGCCGCTCTGCTCGGTTCGGTTTGTAAACGAGCAAATGTCTGCTTGGTTCGGTTCGGTTGGGCTTGAATATTTTTAATTTATTTTATATATAATTATATATGAACAAATATATAAATATATAGACAAAACACATAAATATAAGCTTACAATTATTTTTACCCCTTTAAATTTTTCATATTTCGTCAATTTTATAGTTTTAACTATTCGCTTCAAGTTTTTAGAATAATAAAAGTTTGTTTACATGATCATTATATCTTACTTCAAACTTATTTTTAATAAAAAAATTATAATCTATTACACGCTTGTCTAAAAACTACTAGTGTATTTATAAAATATATTATTTACAACTTTCAAATTTGTTTCTTATTGAAAATTTTAAAGTGAAAAAGAAATAAATAATGCTCGATTCGATTTTGGCTCGTTTCGGTTTTCGCTCAGTTCGAATTTCAACAGTTCAGTTCGATTGTAAACGAGTCAAGCGACGAGCAAGCCTTCGCTCGGTTCAGCTCAACTCGTGAACAACCCTAAATGTTACCATGGAATGGAAGATTTTGATAAATCTTCATTCTTCTATGGGAAGCCCAAAAGCAACGGCCCAAATCATATGTCTTGCTTTGTATATGGTTCGAGACTTTGAGGTGCGAGTAACATTTAACCACTTTTGACAATATTGGTTACTAATCGTAACATGTTATTAGTCAGACAGTCAATAAAACTTATTTTCAATAACCGGTTATGGTTTCTAACCGATTTTTGTGTGCCACTAACCATTGTGACCGGTTACGTTCGTCTAATAACCGGCTAACCTTTTAACCTATTGATATTAACATAATTACATTATTAACACTATTCTTGTTAACCTATTACCGGTTAGACGATTCCTATGTAGAAGAAACTCCAACTTGTTCCTAACGTACGGTTAATATCGATTACAAACCGATTTCTACTATACCACTGGTTTCAGTTTTGATTCGGTTAAGATGTTAGGATTTACACCTCTAGTTGTAATTATTTATTTCGAATTATATAAATATATAGATGCATGCTATTGAATACGTAATGTAATTTATTTGTAAAATTTGTTATACTCACCTGTGTCTTGCTTGGTAATCGACCCTTACCAATTACCTTTGGTGATTTCCCTGGGTAATATGTCGACAGTCAAATTACCATGGCCCTTATTAGTAACAAACTTTCACCGACAGATACTTGTTGGTAATGATTTTCATTGACATATTTTCAAGGAAAGTATCTGTCAGTGATACTCATTTGTTTAGTAGTGTATGACACTAAATTATTTTTTGCTCAGTTTTAAACATTTCTAAGCTAGTTGCGAAGCTCTCTTCAAGAAGATTATAAACCCATCAATTACTTACAATATAACAACCACATATATGTTTAAAGTTGATGAACATCATATGAATATACTTTCCAACATATGATGCTCCGAAACTATAGGTTTGAAAATGAAACACAAAAGTGTTTCAACTTAGTGGAATGTTTTATGTTCAACGTCATTCAACCATAAATGGAATTGATGTGTCCAATGTAACTCCACGTTAATTGGAAGTATGTTTTCAATGACATTCAACTTTAAAGAATGTAAACGTCCAATGCCACTTTAACTTGCTGAAATTCGATGTGTCACCACGTCAAGGCAACTATGGTGATATTGTAAAATAAAATCGAATAGTAGTGCATACTCATTCGATAAAAAAAAGATCATGTTCATCTTCGTTTATATTGGCTAGTTAGTATTCTAAGCAAACCATGAACATAAACAAACATAAACGAACAATGAATTCATTCAATATGCTTTTAGAATTATATATTATTGTGTACAGACGATTCCACAACACATAAGGGTTCTAAAATATGAAAATAACTCGTGAACTCACACAATTACGAAAATTAACCAAGAAGGTTATAAAATCACATAGGTATACTTAGACTATTTAATTATTTAATATCCACACAAGACACAACACATGATCCACTCTATTTACATATTAGACTATCCATAACGACATAACATTACACCTCCAATATTCCCACAAACAAGCCTAACTAGCTATCACATAAGCTTTTTATCCTTCTTTTTATTTTGGCACAAACTCATGTTACATCCAACACTAAAATGACCGTACATTTACACAACATCATCATTTGTACAAGTCATTGAAACGCTTGTATAATTAGTGTATGCTGGTTTGATAAATGAAAAGGAAACCAAACATGCACCACACTTTGGGGCGTATGACTATTTATGGTGGACGTGCAGCCCCAAATCACCTCGTGTTGCGAATAACCTATTACACATATTCACAAAGCTATATGTGCAAATAGTGAGTATTAAAAAAAACAATCCCTTCTAGTTGATGGTTTTATACAAAAAGGCAACGTTATGAAAACCGGTTTTCGAATCTTACCGAATTTAGCTTATAAATGTAACAACCAATTGTACAGAGTGTAGCAAACGGTTCAACCAGATTAAGTAGTTAACCATATAATTCCATAAAAATTCAACTTCAAGTAAAAAAATAATCTAAATGTACATAATTCCATGATAAAAGAAAAACCTCTAGGACTGTAATAACGGCTAAACCGGATGCTAGGCAAGTGAAAACGGTGCGTTTTAGCCTGGAGGTTTAACCGTTATTACATGTTGTTATAAACCGATTTTTAAAACATAACAAAAAAGTGAACTTTTGTAAAACAAATTTCTATAAAAATGAACATAAAAAAGATACTTTGAATAACTTTGATGACATAAAAAGCATATAGCTCCCATTTGGGAAAATTTGGTTAGACAAAAAAAAAAAAGGAAAACACAAACCCATCGTTGACATTAATATTATTATTTTCACATTTCACAATTCTTTCTTCCAACCCAAAATCCCCTTTACCAAATTAATCTCTTTTCTTTCCGATCAAAAAACACTCAAATTTGTCTCTCAATTTTCAAATCTGAGTATACTCAATCATCTATGACTTAAACAAGAACAACCCACACATATTATTATTATTATTATTATTATTATTATTATTATTATTCATCTTGGGATCTTGAAATTCAACCCAAAGATCCAATCTTTATCTATGGAACAGCTCATCAACTTCATCATTCGTCCACCCAGGTTATTATTATTATTACCATTCAATTTTACTTTTTATCCCAATTTCTGATCTGGGTTTTTATGGGTTGTCTTCAAGATTCGTAAAGTCGGCTGCTTTATTCAACTTTTGAGCTTTTTAGGGTTTTTTTGGTACTGATTTTGTTTTTTTTTTTTCAATTGGGTATTTAGGGTTTTTGTTTATTAAGTTGATAATTGATTCAATGGAGTTCTTGTAGTGTGGTTATGCTTGTTATGTACATGTTATGTTATTATACCTATAGATTTATATAATTCAAGCACGTTTATGTATAAATGAGCATAATTTATAGTTGCATACATGGCATGATATATATATCTTATTTGATGGCAGAGCTGAGTATGAGCCAAACAATGATTTACTAGATCAAGAATTTATGCTTAAAGGAAAATGGTTTCAAAGGAAAGATATAGAGGTAACTTTTGTTCATATATTGAAGGTTTTTTTTTTTTTTTTTTTTTTTTTTTTTTTTGAAACATGGTGGAAAGCTTTTTATTTAAGATGCAAAGAAGATGCTAAAGGTGTTAGTTATTAAACGATTAATTTAAGTGATTTCGGTTGTGGTTATTAAGGGTTTTTTTTTTTGAAATTGCAGATTGTAAATAGCCGAGAAGATGTTCTTAAATGTAGTCATTACTTGCCTATTGTTAGCCCCGAAGAAAAACCGCTGCCATGTGTAATATACTGCCATGGAAACAGGTTAGTGACATACATGTTAAGCTTATTCATTTACTTTTGAACCCTAATTTTTAACGTGATCTTCACGGTTAAAAGTTCAAAATATGAACTTGAATCTAAATGTAGTTCAAACTTAATCTCTTATACGGTTATACCTAGAGGCTAGAGGACATGAAGAAGATTCTAAAAATGGTATAAGTAATTCGAAGAAAGAATCAACGAAGCCCATATGATGAATAAAATATACCATAAATGTCAGTAACTTGTTACAACATCCAAATCAATAGAGACGCCACCAAAAATATATATAAAAACATTGATTCTCAAATTTAATATATGTTATGATGATGACATGCTACCAAATATGGATATGCATCTTTGTTTGTATCTGAAAGACTAAGTCTGGTGGAGACGTAGAGTACGTTTTTGCATTTTTCTGATGTTGACCAAGAACTAATTCTAATTCACTGAATGTCTAATGTGATGACATGGCAGTGGAAGCCGAGCCGATGCTAGTGAAGCTGCTATAATATTATTGCCATCAAATATTACTGTGTTTACACTTGATTTCTCTGGCTCGGGATTATCTGGTGGAGAGCATGTCAGTCTAGGGTGGTATGAAGTAAGTGAATTTATAATATTATTTTTTATAAAATAATTATTACCTTTGTTTTTTCTTTTTTCTTTTTTTTTGTATCTTAATGTAATATTTGTTATATTTTCAGAAAGATGACTTGAAATCCGCGGTAGATTATTTGCGGTCCGATGGAAATGTATCACTAATCGGCCTTTGGGGACGATCAATGGGTGCTGTCACAAGGTAATATAAATGTTTATTAATTTTACAGTCTGCCAGAGAGATAAAAAAACAGTTAATGTCATTTAGTTCGTCAAATGTCAAAGATGATGACTTTAACAAGTCAAAGATACAAATATGCTTAATTTAAAAAAGAACCGTTGACTTAGAATGTTGATGGTGTCAGCCTGATGTATGGAGCCGATGATCCTTCAATTGCGGGAATGGTTCTTGACAGTCCCTTCTCGGACTTGGTTGATTTAATGATGGAACTCGTGGACGCTTACAAAATTCGCCTTCCCAAGTTTACTGTAAGATTATTATTAATAATTTAATGTCTCCGGTTTTTACAAATCATAGCAATGCGTCACACAAATTAATTTTATGTTGACTATTTTTAGGTCAAGTTTGCTATTCAGTACATGCGAAGAGCGATTCTTAAAAAGGCAAAATTCGACATTGTGGAGTTGAATACAATAAAGGTTACAAAACATATTTTTATTAAACTGATCGCTTGTAAAAAAAACTTATACGGGTATTTTAATTACAGGCTGCAAAATCTTCTTTTGTTCCCGCTCTGTTTGGCCATGCAGACGATGATGATTTTATACGACCGCATCACTCTGATCGTATTTATGAAGCTTATATGGTAATTTTCTAACTTGCATAAATTACAGATTTTTTACATTTAAATTTTTTTTTTATTATTATTATTATTATATCTTGACAGGGTGACAAGAATATCATTAAATTCGAGGGAGATCACAACTCGCCGCGTCCCCAGTTTTATTTTGATTCTATAAATATCTTTTTCCATAACGTCTTGCATCCTCCGGAAGATGAAATTAAAGGGAACTTCTTTGATTCGTCTCTTGATTACCTTAGCAGTGTATATATTACTCTCACTCTATCTGTCTTTCTCCTCCTCTTTTTTTTTTTTTTTTTTTTTTTTTTTTGCAAATTATGATATTTAAAAGCTTTAATCGGTGTGTAGTTGCAGGAAATCCATGGAGTTGGATATGAAGACGGCTATTTAGTTACAC
This sequence comes from Bidens hawaiensis, assembly GCF_021521415.1. Lineage (NCBI taxonomy): Eukaryota > Viridiplantae > Streptophyta > Magnoliopsida > Asterales > Asteraceae > Bidens > Bidens hawaiensis. The sequence continues at coordinate 13,737 of NW_027496857.1, read as the reverse complement.
CTCAAGGTATTTATATTGAGTTGGTTTTATATAGGGTAAGGATCCTAAGAGAACCATTTGAAAATTGAGAACTTTGAGAACCATTTTGGACCACTAAAAAAATCATAAAACAAAAAAAAAAACAAAAATTTTTAAAAGGTAAAAAAACCAAAATTCTTATATTTCATTCCGATTTCATAAAAACAAACTTTGTATTTTACACGTGTATAATTTCATTTAATCTCTAGTTACGTAACGGTACACATATGTACATTATCATTTACCTTAAATTGTACATATGTGTATAAAAAACATGTATGTACATATTATACATATATGTATAATTTAGCTAAACCGAGACGGGGGGTTTTTTTTTAATGAAACTAGGATGATATATAAAAATTTTGGTTTTTCTACTTTTTTTATTTTTGCGTTTTTTTTTGTTTTATGATTTTTTGTGGTCCAAAATGGTTCTCAATATCAAAATAGTTCTCATATGATCTCAATCCTTATTTCATATATCAAAAAAAAAAAATAGTTAATCTTTTTTGTTATATGTATGTCATGCAGCATCCAGTAGCACAGAGGATGCAATAAATCAACTCAGGTCTAAAAGGCCAATGAGCAAGACTGAGGTAATAATTGGTTGTTTGAATTGCAACAAACATGCGCATGTGTTTTTTCGTCTTTTTGACAATTTTCTTTTTCGTTTTGATGGAATGTTATAATAATTTTCTATCAACCTTTAGGTCCCTTCTGATATCCCGTCAACAGAGAAACAATGCAATTCGGAGGTATTTTATTTTATTTTATTTTTATTGTTATATATTTTACAGTTTAATTTACTGATCATTTTCTGATGTTCGGTTAGATAGCGAATTATTCTTTTTAAAAATTGTGTTTTTGCGAATTAAAAGAATGCGTTTACTTAATATTATTGTTCTTCAGGATGAAGGAACTGCAACAGGACCTATTCCGTCATCTTCTAAAATGATCAACTTTGAGTTTTCTAATGGCCATCCTTACAATCCGTCACCAGCAGATGAGCAAGAATATGTGGAGTACCCGCTTCAACATATTGAAGGCTTGCCATGCAATATTGAGGAAGAAGAAAGGGTAAGTTTTTTAGCTATAAGGGTCCTGTCAAAGTTGATACTTTTTATCACGGGTCGGGTCAGGTCAACGTTGCTGATACTTTTAAACACGGGTTGGTTCAAAATTGCTGCTTTTTAGCACGGGAGGGTCAAAATTGGTTATTTCTAACACGGGTTGGGTCAAAATTGCTTCTTTTTAAAACGAGTCAGGTCAAAATTGGTGCTCTTTAACACAAGTCGGGTCAAAATTGGTACTTTTTACACAGATCGGCTCAAAATTGGCTCTAAACGGGCCGGGTAAAAAAATGGGTACTTTTTTGTTAACACGGTTCAGGTCAAATTCGGTACTTTTTTTAACACATGTCGGTCAAAGTTGGTATGTTTTTAACACGGGTCGGGTCAAAATTGGTACTTTTTATACATATCGGCTCAACATTGGTTCTAAACGGGCCGAGTAAAAAATTGGTACTTTTTTTAAACACGGGTCGGGTCAAAAATTGGTACTTTTTACACAGATCGGCTCAAAATTGGTTCTAAACGGGCCGGGTAAAAAATTGGTACTTTTTTTTAACACGGGTCAGGTTAAAATTGGTACTTTTTACACAGATCGCCTCAAGCGGGCCGGGTAAAAAATTGGTACTTTTTTTTTACCACAGGTCAGGTCAAATTTGATACTTTTTTAACACAGGTCGGTCAAAGCTGGTATGGTTTTAACACAGGTCAAACAGATTGGGTTTACTTTGATATATTTGTTTTGTTCCTTGTTTTTTTTGATAAATTATTAATAAGGTAATAAATATGATTTTAAAACTGTATTTTTAAATACTAATCTTTTTTTTAGATGCTCATGGAAGCCGTACTCCTGTCTTTAAAAGATTTAGAACCAAAACAACCACCTGTTGATCAACCGCCAGCTGGCAACGACAAGTCACCCGTAACCAATGACAGCCCAATAACAAAAACCGATACTACTACACGTGCTTCAACAGCAAGCAGCAGCAGCAGCAGCTCATCTGAACAATCATCAAATATGATACCATTTGTTGGTCCGTCTGACGCTGACATGACATGTCCGACCAAAGCAGAACAACCATCAGCATCTGTTGTTAGTTCGTCTGACGCTGACATGTCGGACGGGACCAGAGCCACGGTGACAGTTGAACGAAGCCCGTCTAGTAACATAATGGACGGGTTGTTAAAACGTTGGGATTTTAGCTTCTTTAAGAATAGATGATGATTTGTTTGTTGGTTTGGTTATCGGATGTGTTTTAAGTTGATGATTATAATTTCTTGTTTTGGTTTTGGAGGTGGTGTGGTGATTTGTTGATATAATATTATTGGAATGTGATAGAAATATAGGAGGCTGGTGTAGTTTGTTGTATATAAGATTCAATCCAATGGTTGTGTTTTATTGTTTTTATTGTTATATATGCAAATCTCTTATGTTTTTATTGTTATATTAACTTAAATCATGTTTGTTTAATTTGTAATGGGAAAAAAACAATTTCTATAAAAATATTTTATAGCATATAGCCATGATCTTGATTTTATGCGAGTGGAAGAGTGTCTTTGCTGAGACAAAAAAACATGTGAAGCAATGTTCTCGATAAGTGGTGTCACATGGAGCCAATTATGCAACCGCCGGGTCCACAATTCGGCGTCAAAACACCACCATTTTCCAAAGCGGGTATAGCCCGATTTCCTTGGATCATTTGAGACGGGATTTATTGTATTTGTATCTGAACCACAAAACTATTGGGATTAGATGAGTTTAATTATTAAGTTCTGATGGGATTAGGCGAGTTTCTAGTCTCAAAATGTGTTGTCTATTCACATTTCTTATAAATTCATAATGTAGCACCGACATCTGGAATGGTTCTCTCCAAGGTCCACCCTTCCAGGGACATAATGTTTTTTATCAATATTTTAGGGCCCATTTTTTCTCGGCCCTAACATGTTGATACACCTTGATCTTGATTAGTTGATTATGTATTTACTAAAAGAAGATATAATAAAAAAAAAACTATCTTCGCAACAAATACACTGATAATCTGGTATAAACAACCAACCAGTTATACCTGGTATATTCACACTCATAGCAAAACTATTCGCATGGTCCGGTGACAATGAGATAATTATAACATGTCTATGATTTAAAGATTTCTATAATTAAAAAAAATATAAAAAAATCTCATGCATAAGGTTCGATGATGACTTTTAGAGTTTGACTGCTGTATTCAACTTTACTTATTATAAAGCTATTCATATTATATTAACAAGATGAAAATTCAAACACATCTCCTTTTTCATTTCTTGACTTTTATAGTTTCTGCTTTCTCAATTGCAAATATCACCATTTGAAATGGAACAATTGTGTAAGCTAATACTTCATGTTACATTATTATTATTATTATTACTTCCAGTCTCTATATCATCTTTGCAGGAGTGTAACTTTCCAGCCGTGTTTAACTTTGGTGATTCCAACTCCGATACCGGAGCTTTAACGGCGATGTTTGGACAACCGGCCTCTCCTCCGCCCAACGGAGAAACGTACTTCCATTCTCCGGCTGGCCGTGTTTGTGATGGCCGTCTTGTAATTGATTTCATAGGTGCGTATTGAGAATATCATATGTTTATGTTCGTTCATTTAACTATAAACATGTAAATAGAGACTTTTGCATGGACATATTATATTGTTTATGTCCAGTTCGTTAAGAAAATGAACATGTTTATGTTCGCTAGTTTATAAAGGAATATAATAAATGAATATGTAAGAACGTCGATGAACAAACATAAATGAATGTAAATGAAGACAATTAAAGAATATAAATGAGCGAAGAGAATGAACGTGGTCTTGTTCGTTCATTCAAATCGTTAGTTGACTCCTAATGGGCAAATTAGTATCGTTTATAAATAATAAGTGAATACGTAAATCAATGTTGCAAAAGTCGCTAGGAGGTCCCTAGGCGGCCGACCCCCTTGGAGGGAGTACTCGGAGTACTCGGGGAGTACTCGGACATGATAAATATAAAGAAAATTAGATTTTGGGTAATATATATATTTCAAATATCATAAATTTACTAATATTTATAACAAAATAAATGGATATCAATATAAATAAGAGAAATACATTTTTAAACACTAAATTATTCTAAAAAATGTTATCATTAATTAAAAATAATGATATCCGTTCTTTAATACTATAGAAATACGAATTATGGTGTATATTTTAAGTCAAAATAGACCCAAGTTAACCGACTAACTGTGATTCAGGCTAATGTTGACCACCTTTGACCAATTTTTAGTAACTAGGTGGAGTTAAAGAAACTCTCATCGGCACCGTACCTTGTAGTGAGTACTCGGCCTTGTAGACCTACTTTTACAACATTGATGTAAATAGACGAACGTAAATAAAAAAAATATATTAACAAATGTAAGTAATCCAAAGCAAAATAAACAAATATAAAATGAACAAATGGCACTTGTTCAATTAATTAATATTTCAAAACTTTTTGTTCATGTTTCTTTTGTTTATAAACGTGCATAAACTAGCTTTTTGTAGAACAGTTCAATGAATGTTCGGTTCGTTTATATTGCTATAATGGCATAATGCTAAATGTGAGAAAACAATTGAAATCAATTTCTTTATTTTTAATAATTTTCTAATATATAAAATTTCAGCCGAAGGGTTAGGAATACCTTATCTTAGTGCATATCTGGATTCTATGGGCACAAACTTTACCCATGACGCCAATTATGCAACCGTGGGGTCCACAATCCGGCGTCAAAACACCACCATTTTCCAAAGCGGGTATAGCCCGATTTCCTTGGATATCCAGTACGAACAATTCTCCTATTTCTTAAAACGGTCCCAAATAATTCGTCAAAAAGGTACTCGTTCTTTACTCCTTAACGTAAGAGACTTGTACAACATGCATTTATTTTGGTACAACATGACCGGCTATTGGTGCAGGAGACATCTTTAAGAACATGTTCCCGGAAGAGTACAAGTTTTCAAGCGCGTTGTACACGTTTGACATAGGCGGGAACGATCTCACCGCTGGCATTCAGCTTAATATGTCTATCGAACAAGTTAAAGCCTACATTCCCGATGTTATATCCGAGTTTACAACTACCATTAAGGTGGGGGGTCAAAACAACTTTTTATTCATAGGTTGTTTTTTATAAAAAGTAATATTTTACTCCTAAATCCACCTAACATTAATTGACGCGTTTTGAAAAAAAAAACAGAAAGTGTACGCTCTTGGTGGCCGAGCGTTTTGGATACACAACACGGGGACGGTTGGATGCTTGCCATATATTTTGGATACTCAGGTGATCATGGCGGCACAGGTGGACAAACATGGTTGTGCCGCCCCGTTTAACGAAGTTTCACAGTACTTTAACACGAAACTCAAGGAAGCCGTAGTCCAACTCCGGAAGGACCTTCACTTGGCTGCGATTACCTATGTCGATATTTATTCAGCAAAGTATTCACTCTTTGCCCAGGCAGAAAAGCTCGGTATGTTTAGGTTTTTACTCCAGCGATAAAATTATGAAATAGTAACCGAGTTTAAATTTAAAAATAAAAAAGTCATTGATACTGAATTCGAACTCACAGGATTTGCCGATTTGGTAATCCGTTCTTGGTGTGCTGTGGGCATGGAGGAAAGTACAACTTCAACAATGCAATGAGGTGCGGTTGGACGAAAATGGTGAATGGTAAAGAAACTGTGCCTGCGCAGTCTTGTGAAGACCCGTCATCACGGATCCTTTGGGACGGGATTCACTTTACAGAGGCGGCTAATAAATGGGTTTACAGTCAGATTGCGGATGGCGCATACTCTGATCCGCCTACGCCACTAAAGATGGCTTGCCACAGGATGATTTAAGACTATTGTATTTGTAACTGAACCACAAATAAAGTAATAAAGCATTCATATAACCAATTTACAATATATGTGAACATAAATCAATAAGCTTAATGATAACAAAGAGATCATAACTGAAAATTCAATTCAAACATAGCAGTTATGAAAAATATCAATGTTTTTGTTGCAGAAACAAGAAACAAAACACCAAATTACACAGATCACCTTAACACTGGCAACCATCAAGAAGTACCAAGCATTATGTTTTTGTTGGAGGCCTCACTAACCCTAGACCCGAACCGCTTCCTAAATGCTTAAAGTCTTTAGCTTCAAGATTATCATCATGACCCGCAAATCCGGTCCCACCTTTCTCCAAATTAATCAAGTTCCTATCCTTGCAGGCCTTATTACAAACTAAACAAACCTTATCAACCGCCATAAACTTATCCGCACACTTCTTACAAAACACATGCCCACAAGAACTTAAGGCGATAAGTGATAATGTGTTAGTTAATGTCACCTTACAACTCGGGCAAATATATGTTTTATCTAAGGTTGTAGCTTTCTTTTCACCATTTTTATCCTCGGTTAAGTGAATAGAGAAAAGTGATTTCATTTTAAGCTTTTCTTTACCTTCCGGGCACGTTGTGGAGGTGGTTGGAGCGTTGACTTTGACCGGAGCTTCGGGTGTTGCAGAGGGTAACCAGAACGCTTTCATGGTTCTTAGTGCTTCTTCTTCAAAAGCTGTGGTTTTAACACTGTTCGCTCCATGGAAACCGTTTGTTTCCCGGTTGATGTGTTTGTCACTGTATTGTGGTAGCGCGCCATGGTTTTGTTGATCGAATGCATCCAGTTCTCTAGCCTTTTGTAGCATTAATCTCTCGGCTTCTTCATCTTTTTCTTGCTTTAGTTGAGATGTGTGTGCAGCTAGCTTCCTGTAAGAACGATATATGATCAAGAAACAGTTTAAGCTGAAGGAAATCATACATGTTTTCTACATTAAGAAGCTAACACCTACCAATAGTAGACATAAAAAAGTAACAATCAAAACCCTAATTGAAGTCAATTTTAACATGGTGAATTCTAAGCAAGTAAACGAACCAAAGGTTCAGGAAACAGTTTGTGAACCCGTTCGCAAGGAAGTTCATTTATTTAACAAACGAACGAACATGAACAAATTCTTTTGTTAATTTAGTTAAGCGAACGAACATGACACATGTCTCCTTTGTTCATTTATGTTCGTGAACGTTAATTTAAAGGATAATAATTTTAGGCAGGGGTGAGCAATAACCGAACGATTAACCAAATATGAACCGAAAAATGATGAAACCAAACCAAAATTAACCAAATTAACCGACAATCGGTTATTGTTTTTTTATGTACCTTCGATTAACCAAAATTAACCGAACGTTTCATATTTATACCTTCATTTCATTTATTTATACCTCCATTTCATGAACGTCTAAGCAAAAGTTTTAGCCCCCGTTTGGTTTTGATTAATTACCGAAAAAACCGAAAACCAAAAAGATAACCTAAGGCTATGTGTAGTGGAGGGGCTAAAAAATGGGGCGATTTGCGCCGTGTGGCGCCCAGTCAGCAAAGGGTAGGTTTTTGTTTTTGAGGTGTAATGGTGTTGGAGTATATACTATATCTCTCACAAACACAATATAATAAATAATAATAATAACAACAAAACAACACAAGCAGCGACAAATACCCTGCCCCCCCCTCCCCTCTAATCGCCCCACAATTCGGCCGGGGGGGGGTTGTTCTCGCCCACCGTCGCCCAAACAAGGCGCCCACTACGGGTGGCCTAATAAACTGAACCGATCAACCAAAACTGATTGGTTAATAAAACAGATTAACTGGGTTTAGGCTAATAACCGGACCGAACACGTTTGTTTATACTGTTAACGAACGAACACGTTCAGTTTCTTAACAAACGAACATGAACAAGAAAACACTGTTCCTTTAATTATTCATCATGTCCAATCATTTATTCAGTTAAACTTAAACAGACGAATACAAACACGATCCATTCGTGTTCGTTTACAAGCCTAGTGGGTTCAACTCAATCACCATAAAACAACTCAAATATAAACTAATCAGCTTCAATTCTCAACCCCTAGCCCTAATTCATGATCTCAAAACCTTAATTGAAGTCAATTTTAACACAATAATTCAACTAATTCTGAAACCCTAGCCCTAAAGCAATTACCTTTGGATGTCTTTCTTTTGGGACAACAAGCACTCGAGTATGCACTCTTTACAGAACACATGGCCTTTCTGACAGCACAATGGATCGATGAAGGGTTTCAAGCAGAGAGAACAGGCGACAAAGGGTTTAATGGAGTCTTTACCGAGGCGTTCCTTCTGTGTACCGTAACCCAGCTTCCGCTTCTCGTCATACGTGAAGTAGGCGAGATCGTTGTTGTTCTTCGAGTGTCTCTGAGGCATGATTTGATGATGTATTTGCAGATCGATTCAAAGATTCAAGAAGATGAAGTTCAAAGCTGAAACCCTAATTTTATATTCAATTTAAGACCCACCCGACCCGGTTATTTATAACAAGGTCGGTTCCAGAGGTGCATAAATTGAGTTTTTTTATTTCTAATATTTATCTTTAAAATTTAACCAAAAACCATAATTTTTTAAATGTATATATCATTTTTTAAAAACCTCCCCCAACCCATTCTCCATTTCTATCTTTATATTCTTTTTCTTATTATTTATTTCTCTTTCTTCCATTTATATCTTAAACTATTAAGGAGAGAGTTGGAAATGGAGTACTTTGACATTGCTCTACATTTGGAGATCTATTGTAGCATTTTGTTAAAATTTGGAGATGGAGTTTGGAGATGGGGAATGGGAATGGATTGGAGCCATTTTTAGACGTTTTCTTTAAATTTTAGAGATGGAGATAGAAATAGGGAACCTAATGGGAATGCTCTTAGTTTCAGGTATGAAAACGTGTATTGTTATACCCGGGACGGGTTCGGGTCGGGCATTGTCTCCAAAAATCGTACTCTATATACACAGTTTGGGTCAGGTATAGAACCGGGGAATGGAAAAACCCAATTATGGGTATTTTTCGGGTATAAATTGGGTTTTGAAGGGGCTGCACTTTTTTTGGGTACTTTTTAGGTATTTGAAAAACCCAGTTCCAGGTATGGAACCGATTACGGTTTTATGGGATTACCGGGTACAAATAGGGTCTGGTTCCGGGTACGGGGTTTGGTACTTAAATATCTGCCCTATTCATATCCTACGAGTAAGGTCGGGGAAGAGTTTGGGTAGTAAAAACACGGGTATAAAAAACCTGGTTCCGATTTTTTCGGGTCCGGTTTAGGGTTCGGGTTTTTGTGCACCTCTAGTTCCTGGGTCCTAAAATACCATTAAACGGGTACGGTTTGCGTCTTGCATGTTTGACAGTTTTCTCTTTACATAAACCAGGTAAGAATAGCGAGACTTAAATTGATAAAACCCGGTTATTTATAATATGGTCGGGTCTAGGGTCTTGAGAATACCACTAAACGGGTCCATATCAAGTCGGGTTTTACAGGTTTGACCCGTTTATACACCTCTATTGAATTTTACGTCTAAAATGGTACTTGCAAACATTAAATATATAAATTTTACAGGGGAAAGTTAACGTCCAAATGAAATTAACGTGCTAAACTTAATAATCAAGTAAAATAATTATATATACAAGTAGAGTAATTATGTAATTACATCATGGAGTATTACTCTATGATGTAATTACATAATTACTCTACTCGTATATATAATTACTCTACTTAAATTTATATATACATATTTTAACTATTGTAGATTAGGTAATTATTTTTATGGCCGACTAAAAAATATTTACGATGTTTCATGTGATATGATCGATGCACTCCTGGGCATTGTATTAATACAAGCACAATCAATACAAGTTAATTCATTAAGTTAGTAAATTCATATACCGAACAAAAAGATTGAATTTGATACAATCCTATTAAATATAATAAGTTTATTATTATTATTTAAGTTTATCTTTTATTTAGTTTCCTTATTATAGTCAAATTGGATTTTTTATTGTTTATTTTTTCTATTTTTATGTCTTTGTTTTTCTATATATTGTAATCTTGTTTAAGAAAAAGAATAACAAAGAATTATTATTTGGGTCTATTATCTCTTCTTCTCTTGTGTTCTTGGGAGATTAACGGTTGTCTCGAATAAACCGTAACAATTGGTGCTTTCATTGAGCCTTAGCCTATATGGCTTTGGAAGAACTCTTGTGGGAGCATCCACTATTACCTCGTTTCACTGGATCTAATCCCGCCCTATGGATATCTCAAGCTGAACAATATTTTATCTTTTACGCGATCTATGGCGACGAGCGGTTTCCCTATGTCATTGAATCCTTCGATGATGAACCATTCTGGTGGTTCAATGGTTGGCTTCGGAGTTCAGACTTCCTCACATGTGATGATTTCACTACGGCAATGCTGACTCAATTTCACGCTAGTTCCGTCAATGCAATTGCGAAGTCTGATCATGAAGCCATTGTTAATGAGGAAGTTACTCAAGGATTGGAAGATGTGACCTTAGGTGAGCATGCAACTGGTAAATATAAGTCACAGAATGGTATTTTGATTGCTATTAAATATGCAAATCAAATTTACAACAATACAATTACCTCGTTGGCGCCGACACCGTTAAAAGGTGCAATAAGGCGATCCATGTTGCGCCCCTTGTGGTGGTCCGTTGACATTGGCCTGAATAACACCGGAAGACTCGAATGGCGGCCACCATGGTGCTACGTTGAGACCGCCCCACTTGTCGTTGTACGACTCGAGTGGCGACCACCATGGCGACGTAATTCCGTCCTTGAGGACAAGGACGTTTTCAAGGGGTCGGGAATTGATACAATCCTATTAAATATAATAAGTTTATTATTATTATTTAAGTTTATCTTTTATTTAGTTTCCTTATTATAGTCAAATTGTGTTTCCTTATTGTTTATTTTTTTCTATTTTTATGTCTTTGTTTTTCTATATATTGTAATCTTGTTTAAGAAAAAGAATAAGAAAGAATTATTATTTGGGTCTATTATCTCTTCTTCTCTTGTGTTCTTAGGAGATTGACGGTTGTCTTGAATAAATCGTAACAGAATTCCAATTACAATGTCATAAATTGACCTAAATTTTCTTTGTATTTATCATGTGCCTTGGAAATTGAATGCATAATTGGTTTATATAATTAAATGAAAATTACGCTTTTTCACCTAAATCAATAACTTTTCTTTCATTCATTTTATCATTTAACTAAAAAAAGGATCCAACTACAATTTACTCCGTATATCACTAGAACATATGAGCATCACGTAATCCGACACATGAACATAAAATCAATATAGATATTTTCTGAATTAGAATTTGCATCAAATTCTCAAAGGTTCAAAATTCCAGATAATATTTATGAATAGTACATGTGACACATTTTATTAGACATTAGACATTAATATCTTCAAACACACTTTATTTAGTTATTAAGGAACAACTCAAACATCTGCATCATTTCTTTATTGCGTGAATAACGTTTTAAACATTTGTCTAAAGATACTTCTTAAACCAATCCACAAGATCCTGCTGAGCCTCTTCTGCGTTTTTCACTTCCGCTGCATCGTCATCGTTATATCTAGAAGTCCAACCATGGTTGACACCAGGATATATTTTCACAAAGTGCTCAACCTTATTAAAAACATAATCATCAGTTGCAATAGATGTAAATAATAGTGCTTGGATGTACTCATAACTTTTATATACTTCAAAGTTAGTTTTTTTTTACAAATTTGAAAATTCAACATTGGCTAGAAATATTACCTTATTTGCAGCCAGAGCAGCTTCATACTCTTTTATGAGTTCAGGTGGATTCATTTCGTCCAACTCCGCACTTAATATCGCTATAGGGACTTAACCTCTAAAACCATGATATAAATCAAACAAAAGATTAAAAAATTCTAAGAATTTTCTAACCCAAAAGTCTTAAAAAAATCAATGAATAACACACACAAAAAAAAATAAATAATAATAATAATAATAATAATAATAATAATAAATCCGACATTATACCTTTGATATCATCTAAAGTGACATATGTAGGATGCAAGATTGCTGCAACTTGTATTTCAGCATCCTTTGCTAACTCTACAACAACCTTAGCTATAAAAAAATAATAATAATAACAAATAAAAATTTAGTTGAATCAGCCAATTTTTATTCAAGTAATAACATTATACACCAACCAATTTAAATTCTTACCTCCCCAACAAAAACCTGCAGCCCCAACTTTGGTTATACCCTTATCTTTAAGAGCCTGTATAACTGGTCTAGCATATTCAACAACTGCTTGCTCCTATACACAAAATAATAATAATAATAATAATAATGATAATAATAATAACAATAATAATAATAAAATTAATAATAATAATAATAAAGAATATAGAAAAGTATAAATGGTATTTAATTTTCTGTTTAATGGATTAAAATAATTTAGTTGATAACAAGATGTGGAATAAAAATATAACAGGTTCATGGTTTATTATCCAGTCATCTATCTTAGTTTCAGCAGTCATGGGGTCTCCATTGAGGAAATCAGGAACAAGTGCATAATATCCAGCAGATGCAACTTTGTCTGCAACTTGCCTGCAAAGTTAAATTAAACAAACAAATTAACATCATGTCTAATTTTAGATTATCAATATTAGTTGAGCTAAGATTTAAGAAGCTGTTCTTGCTACAAGAATACCTCAGTTTTGGAGCTTCATAACCTGAACCAAAAAAAAAAACTTTTATTAACATAACTGTTCCAATGAAGTTACCAACAAAATTAAGGGTGTAAACGAGCCAAGCTGCTCGAGATCTGATCGATAAAAGCTCGAAACGAGCTGAGAATTATTAAGCTCGAGCCGAGCCTGAGCTTCATATAAAGCTCATTTATTTATTGAGCACGAGCTCGGGCTTTGTATGGGAAAACCATTTAGGCTCATCAAGCCTTAACGAGGACTTCTATAGTTCTATGTATAATGTATTAATCACATACGTACTATATAGTCGAGCTTTGGGTTGTTCAAGATACTGCACACGAGCTCGAGCCGAGATTAGTTTTGTTAAGGTTTTTCTCAAAATATATAAAAATAATTAAAAATCTATATAAATTAATTAATAAATAAATGAACCGAGCTCGAGCTTGAAAAATGACTCAAGATATCAAAATGAGTCGAGCTCGGGCTCGTGCTCGGTTTGCCTAGTTTTTACCCTTAGTCTTGGCTAATGGATTGACGAATTGAATGAACAAGGATGCATTCATTTTCTTTGTTCGTTTATATTTGTTTGATGTTCGTTCATATACGTTTGTTTTGTATTTGTTCATTTATGTTCTGTTAAAATATGAACGAAAACTTTATCACATTAAGATAACGAATAACGATGAACATGAACAAGAATATTTAATAAGGTGAATCAAATAATTCGATTACCAAAAACATCAGACACAAGGATCACTGCAATTTTCGAATCAAGCTTTCCGGAAACGTAGGAACTGAGTGATGCAATTTGCAAGACTTCACCGGATTCCTCGCCTTTGGAGATTACCGGAGGATTTCTGCAGCACTCGGGTCCAGACATTGTAGGTACACTTAACACGTTCCGGAGCAAGTGTTCTGGACCTTCTAGTAAACAATTATAATAAAGAATTGGGTTAGAACATTTATTGCACACTGCTACCACGAGGATATTTATGTG